>NC_056744.1:947531156-947558656 GCF_019279795.1 Protopterus annectens
CAAAATACCTTCAATACAGTGGAAAAATGGCTCTCCAATCAACATCTAATCCTAAACCCCAACAAAACTAAGCTGCTCCTCTTCTACCCCACACACACAGGACTCCCCCCACCATCCTTCAACACAGCCACTAACAATGGCATTATCATCTCCCCAGAAGCCCAAACTAAACTACTGGGTGTCATAGTTGATAACAACCTGAAGTTTGATGCGCATGTCAATCAAACTATCAAAACCATTAATAAAAACTCAGCTCTCTTTACAGAATCAAACCTTTCCTTACCCCACTTGCTAGAACTGCAATTGCCCGTTCTCATCTACTATCAACTCTTCTCTACGCCTCACCTCTATTCTCCAACTTAAACAAAACAGAGCTTAATAAACTATCATCCTGCTATAAGCACATTGCCAGATTTGCTACTGGCACAGCCTACCAGACACACCACTGTCACAACTTAAATCACCTAGGATGACTTGAACTGCCTAGCCTACTGCAGTTCAATCAGCTAATAATGGCACATAAAGTCCTTTACCAACCACAAAATACACCTGCACTAAAAAATATTATCAGCCCCTACACCAGCACCTGGCCACAGCGATCACCCACTAGACTCCTAGTTCAAACATACAAATCCTACTACTCAGCTGGGAACTCTCTGTTTGCCAACTCTGTCAGAAAAACATGGAACAGACTCCCAGCTGACTTGACCCTAGAACCCTCACTAACTCGATTCAAAAATAAACTCAAGAAATACTTCAAAACTCATTCATTATGTCCTTGCACTAACCCCGACTAGTGACCTTTCTATTACTTAGGTGGCTTACCTTCAACTACTTTTAACTTTTTTCTATTACACCATTTCAGGAAGGGTCAATTGTATAACTGCTGCTCAATGTGTCTTAAACCTGAATGTAATGTTATGTATATATAACTTTGAAAATAATGTTAGGTTTTGTAAATTGTTTTATAATAAGTTAGTACTATATGTGTTAAATGCTGGTATTGCTTATGATTGTAATCTGCTTGAAACTAGCATTTACTAAATGTTCAATGTGTATTATTATCTTGGAGCTTTTCTCCCTGGGCCTCCGCTGAAAATGGACATATATCCAGTCGGACTATCCTGGTCAACAAATGTAAAATAAATATATAAAAAATAGTCAAATAATCTTTGGGAAATTCCTTCTATTTGCATTATGGCCTACTTTAACCTTTGAGAGTAGTCTAGTGGCTGATTTTCATTAATGCAGTTTTCATTCATAGATAATATGACTGCCTTGAGAAGATCAAGCTTACCCTAGTGAACCAGGATCCCACAGATTTCTCAAATCCACTTTAATCAATGTAAATTTGACCAAGACAATTATACTGAAGCCACTTACAGTAATAATGGAGTTTTCCCTTTTCTGCACTGTTGTGTAACCCAGGAATAAGTCTCTCTCTCTCTCTCTCCACCTCTCTCTCTCTCTCGATATATATATATATATATATATATATATATATATATATATATATATTCATATAAGTGTGGAAAGTGTAAGGGATGTTGCCAACGTGGTTTCAGTAGAATTGTTCCAGTTTAATTTACTTCCAAAGTGGATATGAATGATCAACTTGAATCCCAGTGACCCTAATCACTTGACACTGTCAATAATGAGCTCCTTAACAAATGAACATAAGACATTTCTACAGCCACTACTTTTAATTTGATAGATATTACTCACATAGTGATATCCTTGCAGAAAACTAAAAAAAATATGATGTATTTTTGGACAGTGCAGAAACAAGTGTTTATTAACATTACTTCATCTTGCTTCCATCAGTTACCAATATTTAGTTTGTTAAAATTTGTTAAATGGGTTAGTGAACTGGAATGAAAATACTTTCAGGTCACTTCCCCGGCCACAAGTCAGATACAACCAAGTGACATATTAATTGTTTGGAAATTGATTGCTTATACATTTAGTAGATAATTAAATATTACACCAATAACAAAGTAAGTTAGGTTTCTTCTTTGCACAATGTATGTGGCTTTCTTAATCAGAATACAGTAGGTATTTTCAGGATACAAAATTGTTAGTGTTTGTTTTTATTAGACACTGCTTTACTCAAATGGAACATAATAACAACTACATATGAAGAAGTTTGGAAGTTTAGTGCAGAAAAATAAAGCTTTATCCTGTGATCCTGGATTTTATTCTCTCTGGATTTTTTTTGGCATCTGTATAAGTGCAAAGAAGCTGCTTAATCAAGCAGTAATTCTGTGTCATCCCCCAAAAAGTGCATCATGTGACTGATAACCAGATGATTCAGCTCTAACTACAAAAAAATTAAACTGGCAAAATTATTACCTGTCACCTGGAACTCGTGCAATCAAGTTTTTGTAGGTGACCACTGCTGACTGCTTGGAAGACCTTCTACTTTACCCATTTTTTGTGATTATGGAGTTAGTATACATGGGTGTAATGAATGCATTGTAACTTACCAGCCTGCCAAAAAACCCATTTAGCTTTCCATGAGTAGGAAAGATTTAGGCATACTGTGTTTGTGTCTGAACCATACTTTTTGCGTAATCATGTCTCTCATGCATTTGGTAAATGCTCCTGTCCATAGTTGGTTTATTATTCAGGTACCTATTTTTCTCTTTTTTTTCTTGCCATTGTAACAAAAGTGCAATGCATTTAAAGCATATAATTGAGCATTTATGAGTTGAAAAATAATGCTATTTGAACCAGTGGACATATTAGTTAAAAAGCATTACATAAGAAATTGAGTATAGAGAAAGATATAGTTGAAGAGGTGTAAATAATTTATAGAGACAAGAAATTAAGGGCAGATTAAAAATTATAAATAATCTATAATCATGTTAACAATAGAAAAATAAAGTCAGATTTTCCAGAAAAAAAGTATGGAATGCCAACATTTCACTGGAGCACATTATTTATTGCAGTAATGATTTATATTAAATAACTGCTGTCAAAGAAAATGGTGTTCTTAATAAATATTGTAAGGATGTATATTTTGACTACCATCTGAAATGGCCTAATTAAATTTTAATTAATAAATTCAGTTCCTTACTGTATACTTGAGAATACACCAGGCACAATTACTGAGCAATAAAATGATTACAAAGTTGTACAATGGATGCAATACATTTACTTCAATCCAAGGATGGAAGTGTGTGTAAGAAGATGCTAATGCTTTCAAATGAGCAGTAAGTCACTTTCAGTGTTTTCATTACTAACATTTTAAGATGGTAACGGGAGGAGATTTATGTATTATAGGAAGACTTACAGATTCAAATGATTGCCATTTCTGTAAATCATGGAAAAGTTATTCACATTTCTTGGCACCTAACTGAATACAAGACTTATATAGCCTCTGTTTACAAATTTCTTTTTTCTGGTCTACTTAATTTCCACCTTTCACTTCCTTGCTATACTCTTTAATATGTTGGTTTTCTCATAATATGTTTATACTAATTAGATACTTACATCTTATGTGAAGTAAAGTTCACCTACACTAAAATTACAATACCTCATGCAGATCACTAAGTACTCCATTCATCCTGACTACTTTACTGGTAAGACCCCCAAACACCATGAACACTATATTTAAAAAAATAACATTTTGAATCAGTGTATCTCCCTCACTGTTCTTTAACAATCCAGGTCATACCAGCAACTGTATGCTGCTGTTAGTCATCAACTACCCATTACTGGAAGGGACATCTGCTGATTAGCCGTACAATATGCATACTGTCTTACTCTTTTTTTTCCTCCTATTTATTCAAACTCTACTATACTCTCATATGATGATGTTTTACTCCCATATAAAAGATCCTAACAACTTTATGCCACAAATACCCCCTTCACCCTTATGCGCACAGCAAAGGCAGTCTCAACCATGATCCCTGCTGTTTGAACTCCATTCCAGCTAACAATACACCTAAAAAATTAATGTTTCAGGTAAGCCCTACTTGTATACCTTTTATGTGTAATCCAGTATTAATATTTTGGCACTTTACTGCCTTAAGCCTTTTGCTTCTTTACTTTAACACACCCTGTTTTTATTCATAAATATCTCATTTCTTTCCTTTCTTATGTAGCTTCTGCCCCTAAAACCCACTTCTTCAATATGTGATTATTCACTGTAAACTGCAAAATGTCAAGGTAATTCCCTTCTGTCTGTATTCCCTTTATGTCCAGCACTCATTAAGGCATCTTAATCCCTTTAAAGGAAATATAATTTTATGTCACTTAACTATTTTTGCTCAGACTCTAATAATTTTGATGTAATAATGCTTATTAAGTAAAGTACTGTTTATACCTATAAATTAGACAAAAAAGAAAGAAAGAAAGATTGATTTTATTTGTCAGTACAACAGCCATAAATATTGTAAAGTTATTTTTAATGGATGGAACTGAATTATCTATTGCTGATTACTTAAAAGTGTTATCTTTAGTTGTGACTAATTTCCATATTTTTTTATATTTTTCTCAATTCATATTTCAGTATCCTCACATTATTCTATCACAGTTTCTATAAGCAGGACTCATACATTTTAGATAAATAATTAGACAGTTTGCATTAATCACATCATTTCTTTTGGGACAGTTAATAATAAGACAGTCCTCTTTTACTCTTCCTTTTTGCTTCTGTTACAACCTTTCAAGTCCCCTTTGGCTGTATCCTCTCACACTTTTTTAGACTATTCTTCCCAACTACTGATGCTGAGTTTATTTTATCTACTTTTGTTAATTATGTTATTAATGCAAACTGTCTAATGCCTTATATAAAATTTATGAGTTTATTTATTTATTTCCAGTTTGATGACCGGGGAGGTCCACTGGGCTCAGGGAGCCCATTTTTCAGTGGAGGCCTGGGGAGAAAAGCTCCACATTTCATAGTTTAGTTACATATACAATCATAGTAAAGAAGACACAATTACAATTTCATTTCATGCTAGAGAACAGGTATAAATTATTTGGTTACATAGTATCTAAATATTTAGGATGGCAGTGGTAACTTAATTGAGAGGGAGAATAAAGACTTAGTAGGAAAAGAGAGAAAAAAGGTGGAATGGGTTATTTATAATACATACAATTATGTTATTTACAATATATACATTTATGTTAGGTTAGCTTGCACTCAGAGTTAGTCAGGAGTTTAAGGGGTGGATTGATTATTAGGCTAGGTGGGTTGCATTTCCTGTTAGAGGAAAGGTAGGAATGTAACTGAGTTTTAAAGTTTTCAAAGTTTTCACAAGTTCTTAGAGAGGAAGGAAGAGAATTCCATTTTTTAGCTAAGGAAAAGGATAGAAGAAACTGACCAGCAGGACGATTGGGTTTGCGGACAGTGATTAGGTTTTGGTGAGTAGATCTTAGAGTTCTCTGAGTGGTGTAAGATTGAAGGATGTTGGTTAGTGCTGGGCACTTAGTAGGTTGAAAAATTAGTCTGTGGGTTGTAGTAATTTGGAGATAGTCTAGATGGTTGGAGAGTTCAAGCCAATTTAACAAATGAAGGGCAGTACAATGATGGGAGGAGAATTTGGCTTTGGTTGCAAATTTAGAAATCATATTATAACAGACTTCCAATTTGGAGGAGAGAAAAGCAGATAGGTTTCTTAGTAGAGGAGCACCATACATTAGTGAGGGGAGTAGATAGGTAGTGGCGAGAGTTTACCTGTTGGAAGGAGAGAGAAAGTGGATGTTTCTGTATAGCATACCAAGTTTTATATGGGTTTTCTGAATGTTTTGCTGGATGTGAGTGTCGAATTTTAGGTGTTCATCAATAGTAACCCCAAGTAGTTTAGCGAAGAGAACAACCTCTATAGTAGAGTTGTTTTGGCTAATAATTTGGAATTAGTTTTTATCAAGAGCGGAAGCTTTTGAGGGAGAGAATAATAGTATTTTGGACTTGTTGGCATTTAGCGAGAAGTGGTTTTGGAGCATCCAGTTTTCAGTGGTGGAAAAAGCAGTTTGAGTAACTGTTTGAAGCTGCGAGAGGTTAGGAGTGCAGCAGACTAAAGTTGAATCGTCTGCATATTGTACAATTTTGGTGTTGGGTATGGCTTTGTGGAAATCATTAATAAAGATGTTGAGTATCATTGGCACGTGTATGGATCCCTGAAGTACCCCAGTGGGGGTAGGAAGGAAGGGTGAGGTGCCTTTCCCCCATTTCACACCTTGAGACTTGTCAGAGAGGTAGCTTGAGAACCAGGATAAGGTATTCTGGGAGAGATTAAGGTTAGAAAGATGGTTCAAGAGATGGGTGTGAGAGATGGTATTGAATGCCTTGGACAGATCTAGTAGAACTGTTGATACTATTTTTCCAGAGTCACGGGCAAGATTTATTGTGTCTAAGAAGGAGAGAAGGGCAGTGATAGTACTATGACCAGGTCGGAAGCTGTGATGGGTTGGAGAGATTAGTTGGTGATTGGCTAGGAATGGCATAAGCTGAAGGTGGATGCATTTTTCCAGAAATTTTGAGATTGGGGAGAGGATAGCTATGAGGTGGTAGTTAGAGATGCTATTGTTTTTGCCTCCTTTATGGAGAGGTAGCATAAAGGCAGCATGCCATAATTTGGGTACATAAGATTCCTGCATGGATCTATTGATCAAGATGCTCATGGGGAGAGTGATACCACCTGTAGCTATTTTTAGGAAGGAAGATGGGATATTGTCAGGGGCATTGGAGCATGGTTTTAATTTAGACAGTCATTTTCTTATGTGGGAGGTTTAAGTTCAAATATTGGAGGAGGATTGGTGGGGCAGAGGGTGGTGTAGGGGATGAGGAAGATTGGATAGGTTGAGAGGAAGGGTTATTGTTAGGGAAGGTCTTGGTCAGTTCTGCTATGGAGTTGGTGAAGAAGGAGTTGAATAGAGAGGCTATTTCAGGATCAGATTTGCTGGTGTCAGGGTAGGGGTTGTTTTTGGTACATGGGTTGAGAAGTGAATTAATGGATTTCCAGACATGTTTGGGTTTTTTTGATTGGTTAGACTGAAGTTTGATATAGTAGGACTTTTTGTCTCTGATGATTTGTTTTTTAGTGAGGTTGCAGAGTTGTTTATATTTAAGAAAAGGTTCTGGCTGCTTGTTTTGATGGTATTTTTCCAGGATTTATCTCTTTGTAGCATAGGTGTTTGGTATCTTTGGTTAGCCATGGGACGGTCTTGGTTTTTACTCTTTTTGTTCTTGGTGGAGCTAGGGAGTTGAGGATGTTTAACAAGGTTGATTTGAAAAATTATACCGCATTGTCTAGTGGAAGAGTTTTTAGGGGGTTCCAGTTTGTCTGTTTTAGGGAGTCAGAGAAAGTAGTGGGGTTAAAGTTTGTGAGGTTACATGTGTGAATATATTGGTGTAGGTGAGGAGTGGGTAGCTTGGAGTATGAAAGCTGGCAAGTGGTCTCCTATAGGGTCAGGTATAATTCCAGAGTTTAAGACTTTATTAGGATGGGATACTAGGATCCAGTCTAGTGTGGTACCTGACGGGCTTGCTTTGTTGGGTCTGGTAATGGAGTTAGTTAGATGAGTATAGTTAAATAGATTGATGGATATGGTGGGATTAGAGTTGTTTATTTTATTCCAATCGATATTTGCATCTCCAAGTATGAAGGTCTCTAGCTTAATATTTGTAGAGGTCCAGAGGAGAATGTCTTCAAGAGTAGTGGTGTTATTACCAGGGAGAATGTAGAGGACAATGATACAAATGCTTTTGTGGTTATTTATTTATTTTTAGTAGGCCTATTACTAGTTCTGCATTGTTGAACGGAAGGATAGTATTGGGGTAGGGAGTGATGGATAGCAGGTTAGAGTAGATTAAGGCTACATACCCCCTTTTTCTATTTAAGCTATCATGTCTGAGGGATTGGAATCCAGGATGGAGGATTTCAGACTCACAAATATGAGGTTTTATCCAGGTTTCTAAGATGGCTACAATATCGGGTAGGTTGTAGTTTAGCCAAGCATGAAAGTGGGCTACTTTATTTCTTAGACTTTTGGCACTGATGGTGAAGAATTCGAGGTATTTATGATTGGTTTTATTGCTTGTGACAGGGAGATTGGGACTAGAGGAAGTATTTTGTCCAGGATTTGGGTGTATGTCCCCTGCTAAGCAGAGGTAGTTGAGGAAGAGTAGTTGTATTTTTGATTTGGTCTTTAATAGTTGTGGACAGTAAAGTATTAGTTTAGGTTTGTAGTATTTAATTGGGGGGGGGGATTATCCCGAAGTAGTGGAGCAGGTTGGGTTGAACTAGAGAGGTAGATATGTTGTGGAAGTGTGTTTTAGTGGGATGAGGAAGGAGGTTGGGAGTGGGAGGGTAGGACAGGAAGGAGGGGTGGAATTGGTTATAGGAGAAGGAGGTAACATGGTATAAAATGGAGTAAAAATAGAATGCAGATAAATGGGGTGAGAATGGTTTGAGGTAGAAGACAAAGCATGCTAGAGGAGTATATGTGTATGTTTGCAGTATAAAATAAGGGCAGATTGTATATGTGTATAGATGGAGTAAAAATAGATGTTTATAGGGACTTTGATGGGTGGGGTTGGAGTGGTTGTGATTGGCAGGTGTAGGTAGAGAGGGGAGGAGTTACAGAGTGGAGATGATTGGTTGGTTGAGAGAGGGAGGGGTTTGGAGTTGAAATAAATGTAGGAGTAGTGGGGGTGGGTGGGAATTGGGGGCAGGATAGGGGAGCGGAGTGTGCACATAGGGCAAACTGAGCAGGAAGAGCTGGGAGAAGGTGGCTGATGGAAACCAATCAACCAGCTGTAGCTGAAACATGGGAGCTTAGGGGAAGTACAGGAACAGCAGAGGTGAGTGTAGGCTGGGGAGTGCGGGGGGAAAAGGTAATAAAACAATGCACAAGTCAAAGCAGGCCAGTGGGGTAAATATGCTATGAGAGTGTGGGATTGCTTGGGAGAGAACAGAAACATGATATGTGATCTTTACACTATAAGTGGTTGAGCAGTGCCACCTAGTGGCAATATATATAAAATATAGCTTTGTGGGTAAGGGAATAAAGGGACAAAGAAAAAAATGCTGTGGGCTACTTAGCAAGCGTGGGAAAAAGCAGACACTATAGTAATTGTAAGATATAAAGCTAGTTAAATGTGAAGCTACTTATAGAAGCTATGATATAATAATGTGAAGACAGTGAGTATGAGTCATCTGCTCTTTCAGCATATGGTTAATACCGCTTTACTTTCCCCATTTTCTACTTTCTCTATGTCCTTCTTTGCTGTACTCCCCATCTGTTATTCATTTTCTTAAGTTGTCTATACATCTATACTGTATTCTCTAAGCCCACCTTATTGTCCATGTGTTTGCCCGTTTTTTTGTGTATTCTGCTATCTTCCTTTTTTCCACACTATCACTATGTTCCTCCTAACTGTCTCACTGCTAGCTCCAGTTGCAAAATTTATTCTTCTGGCTAGCTCCTACATGTGGTTTCAGCCCCAAATAGGAAAGCAATGAATGTATATTCACCATTAGAAATATCCTATCCCAGATTCTCCTAGCTTATTCCCATAGCTGTTTGGTTTCCTAAAGTACCTATCATGTATGTAATTGGCCTGCATTTGACATACCACACCGCCAGCAGAATGATGTCTAAACACATCACTCTTTCTATATCCTTATCAGAGTTATTTGCCACCTATGCACTAATCTGAAATAAATATCTCCAACTAGACCTGTCCAATTTGGGAATCATATCATGGATAAGGCTTCTTCCCAGAGATACTCTTGCTCCCACTCCCTCAATTATTTTATCCATACTTCTCTAATACCCTCCATTGCTGATAAGCTGTTTTTTTTCTTTGTCTCAAATTCTTTTATAGTCTCTGACTCTTACCTTTTTGCTTTTTTCCCTCATCCTCTTTATGTTATTCCTATACTTGTTGGCTCCTCCCTTTTATTTTTTTATTTCTTAGCTCATTCACTCCAATGGAGCTCAGGAAGTTTGTACTGGTAACTTCCAATGGGAGGAGCTTAAGCCTTTTAACAGAATCAAATTATGTCCTTGCAATTCAAACAGATATTCTTATCTCTGGAACCATAGGGGTTATGAAAGAAATATAAATGGAAAACTCTTCAGCAAAAACTATTTTTATAGTGGTAGTATTCTTTAGGTACTAGGTTTAAAATGAATTTTATAAGTCACAGTAAACACGGCAACTATTACATTTGTAACATTTTGCAAATAACCTACAATATCTCAACAACCATTACAGATATCCTGTTAGCAGTATTTTATTCATCTAGCTGAGAGCATTCATATGAGGCTAAGGAATTTTGTCTGTGTTACTTGGTTGTTGAGATATTTAGAAAAATGTGAAAATCATATCTATATAAATTAATATTCTAAAAACAACAGTTAATATCTATTTACCTGCACTACATACAGGTCAAACATTACTGCAGTTGATGTAATGTAAAACCACAAAGGCAGTTCCTTATACCATAATCCAAAAAAAAGACCAGTAGTATCTTGTTCTTCTGTTGACTAAACGTTTTTTATTCCAAAGTAAAAATCTCTTAGCGCCTCGGTCACTGCCGTTGAGTTTGCCATTGTGAAAACTTTAAGATGAAATTTTTTAAAACCTTGTATATAGCATGGTTTTGGAGTTATTGACACAAGTATGAACAAGCAAAATTCAATACCTAGAGACATCAATAAGAGTTAATTGCAGATGCACCTGGAGGTGTCACTCGGATGCAATAAGTTTTAAGCCAAGTCTTTAATTAATATTGCATTATTTACTAGGAAATTAATTTTTCAAAATCACTAATTACAAATCTAGCTGCTGTCTGATATTGAGTTGCTGTATAAAAGCATTGGGTTTGTCCTTTGTAGCAAGTTAAGGTAGAAATGAAATTTCTCATACAAATCCACACTTTTTAAAATATTTATTCAGCAGAAGTGATAAACTAGAACTAAGATGTTAATGAGACTCAATGCTTTTAATTTTAGTCTGAATTTCTTTTCACAGTCTTATATAATTGCCATAATTGGCAAGAAAAAAAATAATCCCTAGGATTCAATAAAGTCCATGTAGGCACTGTTTAGAGCCTACACAGACTTTATCTGTGTACATGGCCATGGTTCCTCCCTGGCAGTCTGCCATACATATTAATTAAGGCAAGCTGCAGAGGAAGATCAGAGGTACACGGATATTGAATCCAGGCAAGTAGCAGTGTAGAGGCTCTCCCGTGCTAGTGGACTGCCCAGAAAACAATCTGGACAGGTAGTAAGCACAGGACAGCAATTTCTTTTTACTTTTTTTTTAAGTTTAATGTATGTTTTCACAGAGTGGCACGGTGCTTACTGATGCTGAGCTGCAGTTATAGATATGCACCTGACATCTGTTCTATGTCTAAAAATAGAAACTGGATGTATTTAATTGTTTTAGTTCTGCATTGCTTAGCAACACGCAACCCCATGAAGCTTCACTGTGCACCTCTAACAGAGTTCATAGGAGTGTATGTGAAGATATATTGCTTCCCTGCACTATCCAAGTGGCTAGAGAGGTTGAGTGATGAGGTATAGTATAGCTGGGCTCAGGTTCAAGTACTGATATGCTTTCCAATTTTTGTTTTGAGAATGAGTCAACTGACTGAAGCTTAACTGTAATGTAAAATAAAAGATAGTTATATTTAGCAAAGCTGTGTGATGCTTGGCCTCACTTAAACAGTTTCTGTGAGTCTGCAAGGTGCTCAGCTCCACTTAAATATGGTTAACAGTCCAACCTGTTTGCACACTGCTCAGTTTTGCTTATATTCGTTGAAATGGTTTGTGTGAGTTTCAGTGAAGCTAAGCAGTATGATGTGTAAAGGCAGGAATGCATCCCATATAAAGGCCAATAAGCAGAAATTTCACATTTGGCTTCTGATATGTCTGGTGGTGTTGGTGAGGGAGTGCACTTTCAGGTGCAGAGATAGTGTGTGCAGGAGTCCTGAGTGCTTGTTGGAGTCCTGGTCCACAACTATGAACTCCTGATGCTGTAGGGTGATTACCAGGGCTCAGAATGTAAGTCTGAGGCCTGGGATCGGTTGACTAGGGACCTTACTTGTGCTACTGGTATCGCCTGCACTGGTGAGCAGTGTCTTCACCACTACAATGACCTGAAGTGAAGTAAAAGGAGAACTTTGGACACCTGAGTCCAAGAAGCATGGGATGGATGCACCCCACACATATATATGTTTCCCAGTGATTTATAAGTATACAAACTGAATATGTGCAAAACTGGTATGCATAATGCTTTCTTTCTCTTACAACAGCTGCAGAAGAGAGAACTCGCAATGTGCAGTCTCATGCAAGGCATCTGGCCAGAATGAGGCATGATTGTGGTGAGTAGGAAAAAAGCAAATCAATAACCTAGTGTATAATGTGCTGTCAAGATACAAGTATTTACAAAGTTTGCAGTTCTACCACTCAGGTATAACATACTTGTGGAACTGTAATATGTTTAGTAATGTGTCAGTGCCTACCTGAAATGGTAAACTAAGTTATGTCAAGTAATCATGCTTTATCGTGTATTATAGATTACAAACATCAGCTGAGGTTGTGGTTTACCAAGATTAACAGTCACTGTTTTGCTGTGCTCATTATGTGAAATATGCTGTAAATTGCAGTCAGGTAATGATGAGGGTAAATGGGTTATTACCTACAGGTCTGACATATCTATCTGTCCTGTACATGTCAGACATGAAACAACAGTAATAAAGAAACAAGATGATGGTGCTGTGACATGTACTGCTTCAAAATAAGAAGTAGTCACTTGTCTTATAGTCACTACATGTGTGTTCTAAGCTAACATCAGTCAACTGTACAAAGGAAATGAATAAAGACTGATGAAAAAAACTGTCTGATAAATGTAGTGCAATACCTACAGTAAGTGTCTGTGTTCTGGCCAGTTTGTGCCATATAATGCTGTACATTCCACCCAATCGAAGATGAAGGTGTATGGGTAAGGTACCCGATGTTATGGTCAGATATGCATGTGTATAAATGCCAGATTCTAAGGTACATTACCAATAAAAGTGTAAGGCAAGATTGCACATTGAGAAGTAGCCTATTCAAATAGCTGTGCAGTATGGCTGTATTCACTGCATGTGTGTTTCAATGTGACACCAGTCAACTGTAAAACGGAAATGAATAAAGACCGCAGAAAATATTGTCTGATATATGTAATGCAATACCCACAGTAAGCTTCAAGCCTCTATTATGGCAATTTCTAGTCAAATGATGCTGTTTATTCCTCCCACTCCAGGAACAAGGTATATGGGTAAGGTACATAACGTTCTGTGCAGATATCCACGTGTATAAGTGTACAATTTTCAAGAGCAGTTTCAATAAAGTGTAAAGCAGTATTGTGCTTTGATAAGTACTCTTTTCCAATAAGTGTGATGTATTCCCATATGCACTGCCATGTCTTTCATAATCTGACAGCTGTCAACTGTTAAATTTAGTGCACATGTTTCCTGGGGTCACAGCTTGTGGGTTCTAATCCCATGGCAGCCAACTAAGAAATCATTGGCTGTCTACTTCAATTAGTGTACATGGACATACCTCTCAACTGCTATGATTTTCCAGAATGTAATGACTATTGCCCCATATATCTGGTCATTGATGAGCAGATAAATGACATTACTTGGAATCCAATTTATTGGCAAATCCATTTACAGAACACCTTGGTAGTAATGCATGAGTAAAACAGTTCCCTGTAGTTGTGTACCTGCATTTGTTAGTGCTTGGTCCATACTGTCCCATGATAACAGGTTGAGAGCTATGTACATGTAAAACCATCTGTACAAGCATTGGAGTCACTGTACACACAAGTGATACTGCACACTTGTAGAAGTATGTATTATTAGCCTGTGTAGTAATATCAACTGCAAGGTCACTAATGGTATATTTTCCTCTCTCTCTCTCTCCCCACCCCTTATCTTCTGTAATTTATTATTATGAAATGTATTAATTTAGTACTGTTATTTGTTATTATGGTTTGATATTAATATGCTGTTTTAAACTAACTGCTATGTTGCCCTTATGGGTTATGTCATACTGGTTGGCTGTTAACATACTTACCGTTATGTTACTTATTATTGTGTTCCTCATAATATTCCTTAATATGTATTTGGATTAATCAATAGTATCTACCATTATGTTAAGGCTAACATTGGTTTGGCTATTACTTATCTTACCATAAGTTTATATCAAATTTACTGCAGTGCGACAAGGTAGGCTGGTTCCGCAAAAGCCACATACCTTGCTTCCACCAGCTGTGGCACCAGGGCCCAGCACATCTGGGCTGCAGTGTGGTGGTGCTCCCTCTGCTGCCCCTGCAACACCTGCAGCATCAGGTAGTTCTGCCCCACAGGCTGGGGCTGCTCCCCCCTGCAAGCAGAGGTGGGGGGTGTTGTCACCCATCAAGGACTGCCAGGTATGGAGTGCAGGGTGGTTGTATGATCTTTCAGTGCATGCCTGCACTGGATGGAGGACATGCTCACCATACTGGTGGAGAAGCCTTGCCCCGCATGCCAGCCTCCACCATTGCCACCATAGGGGCAATGGAAGAGCAGTACTGACAGTCCCATGGGTGAGGACTTGAGTTGCACTGCTACCATATGGATTCTCATGGGACTGCAATTCCACAACACCCTCCTCGTTCAAGGTGTTCATCCCCTCTTGTGTCACACACCAACCCAGTTTACTGTCTTGTCTGTCTTATCTGTCTGCAAACACTTCCTCACCTTCCCAGGTTACCTCTCCCACATGTATCTATGTCCTTTCCCCAACATTCCACTCTTACCTTAAAAAATGTGCTCCTGTCCTATATTGTACCATGCATAGCTCTCCATTTCACACAGTTGTCCACTGGACACACTTAATTTGATCCAGATGGCTTGACAACACAGTTAGGTTGTCATTACCCCTATCTGGAGGTGACAGTCCAAATTCAGCTATGCATTCTGTCACAGTGCACAGTTGTTGCTGATGAAGAAATGGATAGCTATGGTTTTGTGCTACACTGTTCTGCACATCCCTCCCTGCCTTTCACCGTTTTTCCCCTGCTTGCACCCCTTTTCACACTGTCCTATCTCCCCATTTTTCTTTTCTTTGAAGATTTTTTTACACAAGCTATACATAAATAGTGCTACATTGATATATGCTTTTATAAAAATATTAATCACGTTCAAAATTTACACCAGGCTGTATTTTAAACCCAGGACCATCACACCTGCATAACAGTGGCTCAACCTGCCAAGCCAAACAGCTGTTAATTAATAGTGCTGTTTAAATGAAAACATAGTAATGCTCAAGTTTTCATCATTATGCTGCACTGTGCAAACCAGCTGAAAGAAATATAGAAAAATATTACTGTAATTAGTACTGTACTAGGGAAATACATCACTATAAAGCCATACACACAAAAATGAATGTAAGTAAGGTATGTAATAGCAGGTGACCCTGCAAGTGTATGTACAACATGTAAAAATACACTTGCTAAAACATCAATGTAAAAATAGGATTTTAACAGGGACTCCAAAAGAGAAATACAGCATTCTAAAGCCAGACAATCTGAACAAATCCATACATAAAACTGGGACAAAGGCCCAAAAATAAGGACAATTTTAAAATATTGCTCTTACAAACTTAAAAGGATGATAGACTAACAGGTACTGATTTAGCATGAATGTTCTGGTTCTGAAGTGTATGGAAGTCGGAAACTCAAATGTCTGTCATTATTTTCTTGCTTCAGTATTTAATGTTTAACACTAATTTGTCAGAAAACTACAATGTAATGAAAAACAGGCATAAAATATGAGGGTAAAATCTGGACATTCTGTAATAATCCTTACAGATGAGAAGTATGCATGTAAGTGCAGTGTGCAACAGCAGATAACTGTGGAATGATATCTACAACACATAAAAATAGAGTTGCTATCTCATTGTCACTGTAGCTCAGTCTGTAAAAAGCAGTACATGCAGTGCTTTTTTTTTTTGTGGTACACATGGTCCTGGGTTCAACTACAGCTACCTCTACCAATGTAAATACATGCATGTGGACATCACCATTATATATATTGTCATGTGTATGCCTGTCTTATCACCTATATATCCACCCAAAGCACTACAGATCAAATGTCTGCATCTAAGTAATAGAACACAAAGGCCTACAGTTAGGATCACTCTTAACTACTCCTAGTACAACACTAGAAAGAGCAGAGAATGTCAGTTCATGTATTATCCTGAATTCCCACAGGACTTTGATGTCTGTACTGAAATTGTGGCCCAGTAATATGACACTGCAGCCTACATGACTTGGCACCTGTCCAACTGTGCGACATAATGGTTAATCCACCCTCTTACCTTTCTCTAGAACACACCAACCATTTTGCCCTTGATTGTGGTACTGCATCTGTTGGCTAACATACTTACCTTAAACACATACCTTAATTTGTAGTGGAATGGGTACCCTCAATCTGGCTCTGCCTCTACAACAAGGCTGCCACAGCTCCCACGCTTACTCTTACATCTTGTTGTCCTCCAAAGTGTTCACACTCTCTGCCTATGCCAATTTCCTACAGCATCAGCTTCAGCCTGTAGCACACACATCTATATGTAAAATGTAGCTGTTACAGATGTACTCTCTGTGATGATGTATCTTTACCCCAGTAATTTCCAGCACAACATGTGAGAAAGGGGTTCCAATCTACATGGAGGCCTTATATCTTGTTCAGTGGTTGCATGTCATTGGCTGATTATACTGTAAATCAGCTGTGTTGGCTGCAATTAGCATTTCAGAAGTACAGATTGGTTGAAAGCCAACCATCTGGTAATGACAACCATGTTAAAAAGGCAAACAGCCAGCTAGGAGGAACCATTGTGTATGAGAGTTTATTCACGCAGCAAACACGTTGTCACAACCTTTATATATCTGCACGTATCAACAGAAGAGTATTGTACTCCATCACCCTTTTGTTTGCAACATGATACATATGTTTGAATATACTTAGGGGGAAATGAGGATTACAGCATAAGCCTTTCTTAGAACTGTAATGATGACATGTCATTGAGCTCCAGATTTGTTACACCTACAGATGAAGTACAGTACATCAAGGGTGGAATGTTGTTTGTAAATGTGGCACACTGGTCTCCTGGGAATGTCCCTTTATAGTGGTTGTAATAGCACACTACTATTTGTTTGGCACTGTTGTTTTGACATATTATTAGGGAGGCTACCCCTAGGGCCACACTACAATGGACTACTGTGTTGTGTGTGTGATCATACAGCAGCATCTCTCATGGCACAAACAGGAAGAGCTGACTATTGCTAGTATCCTAGTTACATCCACATCCTTAGTATGCTTGCACACTGTGGAATATGAGATGTGTGATCAATCAGTGCATACTGCCAGCCATTCTGTTATTGCTGCATCTCTACATAGTGTACTCCCACATATGTGATCCTGACATGTGTTCTCATTTTGTTGTCGTTCAGGAAAAATGTATGCAAGACACCGGGGCCCTTTTACACATACCCACAATGATATAATTCTGTAAGGCCTCCTTCAACACCATGAACTCCTAGTGTCCAGGTAGAGGCAAAACAGGGAACAGTGGGCAGCATTGTGGGCTGACCTGTGCCACAATGTTAATGCTGTTGGTCACCAGAGCAGGGCATATGAGCAGGTCTGACACCATGCGACTGACATGATAAGTGCTGCACGCAGAAGAACAGCAGATGTAACCAGGGATTGTGGTGTCACTGGTGGAGGGCCTGCAGTGGAACAACCACTCTAAGATACTGAGGAATTCCTGGCGAACCTAGGAACATGTGGCAGCTCCCAAGCATTCATCACACCACTTATTGTGGATGTGGGTGTCACAGCTTCCATGCCAGAGGAGCATACAAGTGGGCTTAACCACAAAAAAGCGAAGGTCCAGTCCCTCAGTTAGTAACAAACTTCTTTAATAACAGGCAAGATTAGCACTTTTGTCTTGTGTACAAGACTTCATCAGATGCCCCCATTTTACATTTCATCCTATTTATATCATACTCAATTACCTCCAATTAACACTTAAAGACAATATAACAATTTAATTACTATTTTACGTGTTTTTATATACGATTTCTTTAATAGTGCCTATTTCTTTAATCTTGCCTATTATTAAAGAAGTTTGTTACAAACTGAGGGACTGGACCTTCGCTTTTTTGTGGTTGAGTCTTTTACAATTATTTTGTGCATACAAGTGGGCTTAGTTTGATCAGCATTGCAATACTGTAGTGTTCAGTGTGTCAGGTGCATATAGTTTTACGTGGGTGTAAGCTGTTTGTTTTTGGGGGAGGAGTTTAACTTCAGTTTAAATCTTATGCTCAGATTTTGACCACCATAACAATTATAGGTTCATAGGTTCATAGATTAGTACTAGGCTGACTGCTCTTGCAAGCCATTTTAAGCCTAGCCAGTTATCCCTTGTGAGACTCAAACCCTGCACTTTGTGTTTGTAAGGCAAACACCTTAACCATTAGGCCACCTACTGTAAATGTGAAATATATGGATGTATTACCCTGTTATAATGCGGCATGTGGTGGTGTTTACATTACATCTCCCTCAACTTTTCACAGATCTGTCAGGAATTAGACAAGGCCATGGTCCTGCTCCTGGTAAGCACAACACTGTTTTGTTACAGATGTAGATTTAGTGCAATGTATTCCCTAAAGTGTCATCCCAGGCCTGCTGGCTAGATTGATGTACTGTCGGAGAGATTGCCAACTGCACAGATATTTTCTAACTGTACACACTTTATGGTCATACCTATGCCTTGTAGGTGTGATCACACTAACAGATGTGACAGTATTGTCAGGACATTACAGATTGCCATATGTGTCAACTTTGTAGAGTGTTGACAAATGTAAACAGTATACCTCATTGTCGCTGATGAGATTGTTGTTTAAAGAGTTTTTGTTTACAAGTAACTACAGAGGTTTGTTGGAAAATAGTGTCCTCATGTCCTACTATATGAGGTTGGGGGTTAAACAGGTCTGTAATAGTGACAACAGTGTATACAGTTTAACATATATTGCAGCATAGTACTGCAGAGCATAATAGTTCAGGTATTGATGTACTGCTTTTGCCTTTTTTATCACAGGTGACCAGGGGGGTTGGTCTCTGTCCCTTCCACAAACTAATGTGTCTCTTCCGACTCTGATGATGATGGCGGTCAAAGTGAGGCACAAGTTGGGGTTGCAGGGCCTGAATCTGTCCCAGAAGTTTACATCCCTCTTCTACCCTCATTATTACTGTACACAGATATGCATCATGTTGCAAACAGAACAAGAAAGTGTGACAAATATGGCTACAGAGAGTGTTGATACTGGCCATAGCCAAAGAGCTGGCAAAGTTCCACACAGATGGATTGATAGGGGTGCTCATAGGAGGCCTACAGTCCTTCCACCACCTGTTGCAGGTGCCTCATCATGGGTCAATTCGCGTATGTTTAGGGCCATCATGGAGGCACAGGCATGCTCCAAAAGGAACTCCAGATAAATGCTCAGTCTGACATCTGTGACTGCCTCCATTGCATTGCTGATACCCTGGATAGGTTCACTGATGTGGTGTAAAGGCAGTCTGATACAAATCGCACACTATCTGTCTTGGAACACACATTGTTTGTGATGGAATGTCTGGTTGGAGTTGAGCATCGGACTCCTGGACGTAGGTCAGTAACTACATCTGCTGAGAGTCCACATCGCCATGCACAATCATGGTCTCATAGTTGCAGTACATCCAATGCTCCAGAGGTGAGGGTGCTGTCCACAACAAGATGTGGCAGGCTATGGGCTTATTTTCCTGGGTGTTCCCATGGAGGATACTGTCCCAACAGACAGCAGGCACCATCAGGTAGTAGCACAGATTATGAATTTGGGCATGGAGGTGCCAGTATGACTCCTGGCAGAGCCAGTTCCCATGTTTAGGGGTGGAGACAGTAAACTGTCAGCTTTACCATGCATGGTTCAAAGCTGTCTAGTATACATGCACGTAGGGCTAGCACTGTGCTTGACTGCATACACTCACACACCACTTTCACAATCATGTCATCATTAGACACATACGGCACATTTCCATGGCTCATTTTGCCTGCTTCTTCCCTTCCAGACGCACACACATGCTTTCAACCTATTGGGTCAGCCTAGGCCTCCTGCACCCCCATAAAACACCCTGTGCAAGATATGATATCTGTGCCACATCCCTATCATCCTCGTCAATGATGCAGGGAAATGGAACTATGTGTCTGATGTACAGGGTGACTATATAAATTAATATGTAATTGTGTAATGCAGTGTTGCTTTACCATGCCACTTGTAGTGGTCACTAACATATACTGTATGCTGACATATGTAATGAGAAAACGACATCATTTTGTGAACCTTACATTGTATGATGTCATAATGGCTGTATACTAACTCAATGAAAGGAGTCTCATGGGCCTGTTTATGTTTCAGTTTCAGGATTCTGTGTGAGACACCTATGGATGCACAGCGACAACAGACCCATAAACATCACAGAACAGGATGGAATGTCAGCACAGAAGAAAAATTTCTTCAGAAAGGTACAGCACTATAGGTGCATGGCTCCATAGGTTCATATGTGTATAACAGGCTAACAAGGACAATGGCATCATTCAGCCTACTCATGCATCCCTAATCTATAAAAAGGTCTGATACTCTTGATAAGCGTCAGCATGGTTTCAGGAGGAAACACATCTAGAAGCTATGGCAATGGAGATGAACCATCTACAATTTTCCTGTATCTATTACAGATATTTGTTCTACACCAGTTATGATTGTCTTTTCCCGCATCCCATTGCGTAACTTGCACATGATGTGTGTTACAGCAGAAGTGTGCTGCACATACATGGGAGCCTGTTACATATAGGGTGTGGTGTGTGGGTTACATACCTGTCTCTCCAGCATATACTATTTATACCACAGTGAAGGTGTAGGTTTGTAGAGCAGGTAATACATGTGGTAGTCCTGCCTTGGATATGCAGGTGGTACACAGTAGGATCTCACAGCTCCCTGTATGGTAGCCATACACCTCCCCTCCAAAGCATGTAGGTGACAGACTACACATTCATGGCCTTGACATGGTTTGCATAGGACATGTTAGCTACACTATATATTGGTTTACCATGGAACCTCTGTGGGTCTTACAGTTGTCAGATATGCCTATGTAGTGACATAGCAAAGGTGCCATTGCACTCAATGATAGGGGTGATGATTGCCATATACAGTATAACATTGACAGTCTGTGATTTACATGGCATTCCTTTCACAATAGGTTGTTTAAAAATGAATGAATCCCCACATCTTAATGACCAGTGTAAGTCAAAGGTTAGATCACTCTCTGTGTCCATAAGGCCCTGAGTAATGGTGGAACTGTGTGCACTGTGGGGACAATATTATATTTTCTAAGGGTGGATGACTTGGAAAAGGATAGTATTGTGCATTCCTTGGCATTTACTATTTGTCAGTGGCTCTGACAAAAACTGAATGTGAGTCTCAGCCCATCCTGGATATTAATGGTTCTGCATGGGATTCAGCGTCATCTCCTAATTTTCAATCATCTGCAAATGTAGTCAGAGGTCATTGACAGTGGCTGTGGCTCCAGAGAAGGGAATGGCTAGCAGGGGTACTCCATGAATGATTTCTGAGGGAAGTCCACTGGTGACTGGTCTCCTTGTAGTGGTGGACTATCCAATGCTATCTTCCCAGATAATGACTATCAGCCACTTGGCTATCCACCAGCTGACATACTACTTTGTAAATAACCTATGCAGTTTTTCAGCAATACCTGATGGCCTAATATTGTCAAATGCCTTGTCAGGCCATGGTAGGTGGAGTGAGTCATATTCCCCTCATCCGTTACATAGTTTAACACTCAATGAGTTCCACCTGTTAGGGTAGGCATGATCTCCCCTTGAGCAAAACAAACTCTGTTTGGTACAGGGTCTGTAGGTGTACAACATTGTTACTGACCATTTCCATGATAACTCATGTCATGGCTTTAAATATCAGACAACTGAGAGATCTAGAGACAGTGAGTGGCACTGCATGCTAGTTGTCCTCTGCGCAACTAATTATTGCTTATCACTTATATCATGTTCTCCAATAAAATAGTCAACCAATGTGTCTGCATCTGTAGAGAGCACAGACAAACAATGAAGGAAAAGGCAATATGCACACCCTGTGAAGGTAAGGCAGGAGGTTTTACATAGGTATTCTGCAGTTGGACACTACTCAAGCAGTGTGTACTGAAAGGACAAAATTACCTTGTGAAGAAGGCAGAAAGCAGGGGTGTCTCCTGATTGTTGGTATCTGGGTACTACTAATGCTGCTCTCACCACAACCACTCTCTCCTGGGATACTATGCTCCAATACTTTTTCTCCCAGCAGAAACAAAATGTTACTATGAAGCAGATGATGAGAATCAGGACACAGCCTGTTAGTTCATCCACAAAGTCATCCCATGTCATGCAAGGCACTGTAGGCTTCACATACCCATTTCCAGGTAGATGGCTTGATTAGCAACTTGAGAAGTTGGTTTACTTTTGCATGTATTATTCCTTTTGCTCCAGGGTTGGTGGTATTTTACTAGAGTACAGACCAGATGGTGACGGGAGCACAGCTGTAGCTTCACAATGTAATATGCAATGTCCTGTGACATAGATGTCCAAAGTTGCTCAAATAAGCACGACAGTGGTGGTGATCCATACATATGTCATACCTTACAGTTATGTCCGCATAACACATGTCTGTGTTCCCACATCATGTCACTCAACATCTAGTTTGCTGTCTGATTGCTCGACAGGCATTGCAGACATGCAAGGCCAAAGTCATGTCTGTAAAGTTGGACAAGTTCTCTGTTCATGCATGGACATCCACATCTTCACTGCGAGGAGTGTCTACAAACACTGTGCTTCAGTCTGGCAACCCCAAGGGTGTAGCTGCATGACCCTAACTTTGCTGGACTTGCACAGTGTCATACTTGTAGGTATGGTATTGTGCCAAAGTGTAATAACAGCATTATGGTTAATCCAAGGGCCACATGCCTGGCAAAGTACTGTAATCACACAACCATGTTATGGCACATTGTCAGGTGCTGTGTTACTTTAGGGGGCATACATAAAGTTGACAACATGTTACATTTTGCAATCTGTCATGACATTGCCTAATTATGGCCTGCTGTGATATACACACAAACATGACTATATTGCTAATAGTATTATCAATAACTGCTGATGAGATTTGGAAAGTGTCGGCACCCATGTACTCCTATGCCACACAAACACAATGTGTGAGTCATGTGACTGTATTAGAAACCTTGATTCCATGGTGTCTCACACACCAGTTGGTACATATGGCAATGAGCATTTTGTCAACATGCATAGCTCACCTCCTGCTACACCCACACCCACAGCATGCACACCTGCTGGTATGAACATCCTTACCAGACACATTCCCAAACAACAGACACCTGAGAAAACCAGGGTTTATATCAGTCCATCGAAATGGCTGAATATCGAATACCAGATGTTCGAACTGTAAAGTTTGAACACTGGTAAACGCGAAGCCGCGGCCCACCAAATTCTTTCCCAGGGAAAAATTTCAGTGGCCCATTTCTGTGGTTTTGCAAGTATCAGGACTGTGGTGGGAAGTTATAGGTCAGGTTCAGATAAGTGTGCAATTGTGTGGATGTTAGGGTTAGGGCACGGGTTAGGTAAGTTAGGGCGTGGGTGAGGTGGGTGTGCGATAGTGAAAAACTTTAGGGTTAGGGAAGGATAGGTGAGTTAGGGTTAGGGCATGGATCAGGTGAGTGTGCGATAGGGACGGACCTTAAGGTTAGGGTTTGGGTGAGTTAGGGTTAGTGTGCAGGTGAGGTGGGTGTACGATAGTGAAAGACTTTAGGGTTAGGGTGGGATAGGGGAGTTAGGGTTAGGGCGCGGGTCAGGTCAGTGTGTGATAGTGACGGACCTTAGGGTTAGGGTTTGGGTTAAGGTAAGTGGATAGGTAATAGTGTATGTACAGTTTAGTGTAGGGTTAGATGTAGGATTTTGAGTGCATGTGTGTGGATTGATGTTGTTTTGGTGTGTTTGTATTGTGTGTGTGTTTCTTGGAACAGTGATTTTTTTCCCTGGGAAAAAAATCACTGTTTTAAGACTTCGATGTTTTTGCAGTTCGTGGTTTGAAGTTCGAACATATGGTGTTCGAACTTCGGATGTTTCAATGAACTGATACAGACCCAGAAAACCATATGCAAGCTCAGTTCACATAATCATACCACTGGAGACCACAGTACACATAATAGCTCATGCATCACTGTTTAACTGGTCAAACACCTGAAGCAAACCACAAAATCAAACCTATTATTCATAAGTGATTACATCATGAGACAAATTGATGTCTGTTTCACCAGGCTACATATGGGAAAGGTCACAGTTAGCTATCTGTGGGTTGATGGAATACACCATACCACACATTGACACAAGGCAATGAATATCAGGTAACATACTGATGACATCATAGTTCCTGCAAGTGTGTACGACTAGGGACATATGTCACCAGACTGTATGTAGATACATGACTGAGCTTAGATTCTCTGTGTCTCTCATGGGTTTACCCATAACTTCCATCTGCATTTGACCTTCACCCAGGATGATGGCTCAATACACACAGAAAGTGATGGACATCAGTAATTGCCTTAGCATGTGGTGTCATTGTAAGGGGATCCACTACATCTCCATCTGGGATGACTTGCTCAGCACACCTCAATGCTCTGCCAGAAATGGTCTTCATCTGTCACCCCTGGGATTTTGAATATTGACCAAGGCTGGTGACATCCCCATAGTGCATCGTATAGGTACTGTCTGGAGGGAAGACTTTCCAGCAAGAATGCCATCTTCATACAACATCATAGTTATGCTTCTACGTGCTAAGAATGGCAACACTAAACCCCACCTTGTTGAAGGTGTCCCCACCTTGGAATATGCAGACATTTGTACAGTCACAGACTCCTGGGTCAAGGCTGTGGACAGCACCACAGCCATAACAGACACCATGTTCTTCCACATGTGTAGACCTCAAACTAACAGTGTACAAGATAATGCAGGTGGTGTATACATATTTATTAAGGATAGATACACATGCAGATTGGTGAACAGTCTGACTTTTTGGAGACACTGTAGATGTTATTCACAGCTGGAAGGGCTCCTGAGAAAGCCATTCCCAGCTACAGGAGCAGGTCCATGAATCCAGACACCCATTGTACTTATTTGAATGTACTTGTGTCTATCAAGATACATCAGTGCACCATGGTTTTGGGTTACATTAAGTAACTGTGTTGGTCTGTCATGCTTAAGCTCACTTCTCCAAGGGTTAATCCACATCCTTCACTACAATGCCCTGGACCAGTGGTATGACATTCCCACAAGGGGAGCTAGTGTAGTGCATCAGGTGTTTACCAGTATGGGTGACCACTGCAGCCCTCCTTGGTGAGGTCCTCCCTGTTGAGATCTGACCACAGACCAGTCTCATTAAAACTAAGTTGCACACTTACACACCTGAGCAAGAAATACAGTAATAAATGTCAACAAAGCAATTTATTGCCTTCTTTGGGAAGGTTTACATAGCTTGACTGCAGCTCCCCCTCAGATGGGACAGACAAGGATGCAGAGCTCTACACCAATGCTTTATGCAAGCACAGGTACAACTGCATAGACTTGGCTGTACCTGACAGGAGGAAACAAGCTCCTCATGGCACAGCAAACCTGCCTGGTGGACAACTGCCATTAGAAGTCTGGACAATAAGAGGTGGACATTGCTGTGTGGCAGTTGGAGAGAGGGTACCCCTCTAAAATGGAGGTGCACCCTCCTCAGCTAAAACAAACACATAGTGGTGTTGTGACATTGTGCAGAAACATTATGTTTCTGCACAATGTGCAGAAACATTATGTTTCAAAATTAGCTTCCCCCACAAAGGACAACCACAACACACATTATAGTTACATGTGTAACCTCAGAGGAAAGAAGCAGATTGTCAGTGAACTCGTACTCAATGATAACACATACAATGAATCTGCACTCTTAGCTAACCTGTTGTCCCACAAGTTCTGAGTCAAATTCACTCTCCTGTCCCCACCACATGACCACATGACATCCCTACATCATGTCACATACCATCTATATCTACAGAGCAGGATGTAACTAGCCTCTCTGTGGAGGAAGCACAGCATTTATTGGACATGCTAGCATCCCAGACTGCATTCTACATGGGAACCAACAAGGATTATTAACACCATTGGGAACTCCTTGCAATCATTCTGTAACCACTGTCTGCATCTCAGCTGACTGGACAATAGAGTCAAAACAGGACCTAGAACAGTAAAGGTTTGAATTCAGCAACCAGAACAAGTGAAGAAAGTAATAACAAAATTCAAATTACCATGCTGTAAAATACCAGTTATTTATTAAGATACTCAACATAAGCGCGTTTGGGTGAAGTACCCTTCATCAGACAATTCACTAACAAACTGAATCATATCTAAAACACAAAGTAGACAATCACAGTCAATATTGGGCCCTCCTCATCTTGAGAGCAGGTTTAATGGGAATAACCCCATTCATCCCAAGTGATCTGTGTACACATCTCTATAATCCATTTATTTTCATAGTATTCTGTCAAACTGCCTATTTCACCCCCTCTCCTGGATAACTTAACAGTCTGTAACACCATAAAATCAAAGGTATGCCCAGTATATTCACTTACATGCTGATATAGAACATTGTGGGTATTACCTGTATGTATTGCTGATAAATGTTGCAATATTCTGTTTTTTAAATTACAGTTGGTTTTACCCACATAGAACGAATAGCAGTTCTTGCAATGAGCTAAGTAGACAACATCTGTTGCATGACAATCTGCATATGATGCCAACGAATATTGTTTACTGGTAAAAGAATGGATAAATAAATAGTTTTTCCTAATATATTTACAGACTTTGCAATGCTGACATGGGAAAGTTCCCAGACGTGTGATATTATTTGTACATCTCCTAGATCTCTAATTTATAGCAGATCTTTTAAGTTTTTATTTCATTTAAAACAGAACAGTGGTTTGTGAGTTATAATTTCTTTTAATCTATCATCTGCGTATAACATACCACAGTTTTTCCTGATGATATCACAAATACCTCCTATGTTGTTTCTATACTTCAAAGTTACTTTTAAAGGTTGTTTTGAACTCCCTGTATTATTCTGGTAATTAGTTATATCACCAGAAAACCAAGGTTCAGCCTTAGTTCGTCTTTTGTTAGTGCATTCCTGATAGGCTAGGTTTATTTATCATCCTTGCAGACTCTCTCATGAAAAGTATGCTTTAACTCTAGTGACGTCTGTTTAAAACACATTTAGTTTGTGCATAGCCTAGATG
>NC_056744.1:947563656-947606156 GCF_019279795.1 Protopterus annectens
CCCCTGTCAAAAAAAAGTCCTTCCAAATATTCACATTCCTTAAAATAATCTTCCTGCAAATAAGTTAACCAACTGGCACTAATAAGTTGGCTCTTAATTTTTTTTTCTTTTGTAGATAAGGGTGTGCACTCTGAAAGTGTAAATAACAGTTTGAAAAAGTTTTTTTTACGAAACACCCTAGATTTAATACCACCCTGAATTTTGCAAATACTCACATCCAAAAAAATCTATTCCATCATGTTGTATATTGTGGGTAAATTTAAGAAAGGAGGTGGTGTTGTTAATATACTTAATAAAGTCCCCCAACCTTTCTTCAGAGTCCTTCCAAAAGATGCAAATATCATCCAGGAACCTTTTATATAGGGCCCAACAGTCATTATATTCTGAATTAAAAATAAAAGACTTTTCCCACCAGGCAAGTATTATATTTGCTTAGGTAGGGGCACAATTGGCCCCCATAGCTACTCCCTTCATCTGATGAAAAAATTCCCCACAAAAATAAATGAAATTGTTCCTTAGAATCAATTCCATAAGCCCCATTATAACGTGAAGGTCATCACTAGGAATAGGTCCTTTGTCCCCCAAGGCCTTGTTTAGCCAATCTAGGCCTATATCATGGGGAATAACGGAGAAAAAATATTTAAATCAATCGTGACAAAGATAATATTATCATATGATTGTTCCAGGACAATGTTTCTGAGAAAGTCCGAATAATCTTTTAAAATACAATTCTCCATACCCCAAATGGTTTTTAATCTCTTATCAACATATTTTGCCAAAAGGGGCTGTTTTGGAACCTTCTGCAGAAATAATAGGTCATAGAGGGGGGGGATCAGTTTGGTCCTTGTGGACTTTCAGAATTCCGAATATTGTAGGAATTCTAGACTGTGTCACATTAAAATATTTAAAAGTGTTGTGATCTATATGTCCCACCAGTACTAGGTCATTTATAGCCAAATCTATCTTCCTAGAGGCTAAATGAATCTCATTCTTAGAAACCCTTGTATAAGTACTTGAGTCACCTAAAATATCCATCATTTTGCCTTCATAGACCACATTGTCCATAATGACTGACCCCCCCCCCCCAATCGGGCTTCATAACCCTAATAGTTTTGTCAAGCTGGAGTTCTTTTAAATTTTCCTTTTGCCCTTGTCAAGATTGTCTCTAAATTACCTAGGGGTAGTACGTGTCCGTCTTAATATTGTTTCAACCACATTCTCAAAGTTTTTTACTTGGGGGTGTAAAGGGGGGTTAAATTCACTTTTACGTTTCAAGAAACCTAACGTGTCATCATTCTGTTTATTCTGAAATAAAATAAAAAGATTTAACTTCCTGATAAAAATGTTTAGGTCTAATAATGCCTTAGTAATGTCATTCCTATAATAAGGAATAAATTTAAACCCTCTGGACAATAATTTAAAATGATCCTTAACCAAATCCACATTACTATAATTAAATATATTATAATTTAAATATGTAAAAGTATGATCTGTACATTTTATTTCTTCATCAACCCTATTCATCATCTCCCCCTCCCCTTCCACCCCCCCGGTACAACCCACGATACGGTTACTGATAATAATTGGGGGACTCTGGTTCATTAGTCGCTCAGAGCGTTGGAGAGGGGGATACTCTAAAGCAAGGGTGTCCAACCTTTTGGCTTGCTGGGGCCGCATTGAGTGAACAGAAATGGTCTTGGGGCCGCATATAAAATATATCATATAGTTAACTCTTTTGTTGCTCCGAAAGACCACAGTCGACCTCCTGGCTGTACTGTAGGTGCATTTGAACAATGAATAAACGTAATAAATGCCTAATATTTGCCTTAAAATTCTAATTCTCATTCTAATTCTAATTCTGTAATGTAACAGTTAACTCTAACATCTTAGTTAATATATCTATATCTATATATATATATATATATATATATATATATTTTTTTTACAAATAAACAGATATTCACTACAGCACTAGCATTTCTCACTGGGAAAACCAATCCAGCAGTCCAACTACGTAAAATGTCAACATCAGCAGTCCTACAATACTATAATCCACAAACATAACCCAACAAATTTGCAATAAAGTAAAGAATTCACATTACTGACTTAATAAAACAATTCTGAATAAGCTACAAGAGGGTCTCACCCAAACAAATAACTGGTGCCAGAAATATGGCCTCAAGCTAAATGCCAAAAAATGCATCATCATCCTCTTTGAGAAGAGTGATGTCCCCACAAATTATCACATTAATAACAATGTTGTAAGCACGCAATAAGTCATATGGTACTTGGGCACCCAGATTGATAGAAACCTGACTTTTGACCACCACGTTGTCTCTGTTGTAAGGAAAGCTTTTTACATGGCCCACTTCATTAGTAAGGGTATCTCATCCAGGGACAAGGAGGTCATAACATCCCTGTATTCTTCTTTTACAAGAGCCATTATTGAGTGCAGTGCCCCTTTTGGCATGTGCCTCAGCAAAACACCCTGCCAAAAGAAAGACTACAACCATTTCTGACAAAAAAGGTCAAAGGACTAAGTTCACTTAGTTATCCAAACAGACTAAAAAGCTTCTTGCTTTCCTCTTTCTCTCACTGGCCCCTATAAATTTCATCATTAGCTTGCTTTCCAGGCTAAGAAAGATCCTGCCTTAAGAGATTTCCTCTACCTCAGAAATACTGGTTATACTTAAAACGCTCACTACAAAGACCACAGCCTTCACTGCAACATAAACAAGCCACTTCTTGTGGACAGGTTCTTGACACAAAAACCTTCAACTTCTGTAAAAAGCTCTTCTTATTATTAAACAATGTAGTTCAGCAACACTATGGCTGGATGGATAGCCATAAATGTAGTCCTTGGGTAAGTAGCATAGCCTTCATCAAACCAGATGGAAAATCCACATATTAACATTTCCCAGCTGGATGGCTAAGATCTAATATTGGTTACTCAAGTCTAGTTGCCCAAGAAGAGGGGCATGTTTAACTAAGAATTCCATTTGCAACATTATATTCAGTACACATATTAAATCTCTCTCTCTCTCTCTCTTACACACACACAAATACTCACATCCAAAAAAATCTATTCCATCATGTTGTATATTGTGGGTAAATTTAAGAAAGGAGGTGGTGTTGTTAATATACTTAATAAAGTCCCCCAACCTTTCTTCAGAGTCCTTACAAAAGATGCAAATATCATCCAGGAACGTTTTATATAGGGCCCAACAGTCATTATATTCTGAATTAAAAATAAAAGACTTTTCCCACCAGGCAAGTATTATATTTGCTTAGGTAGGGGCACAACTGGCCCCCATAGCTACTCCCTTCATCTGATGAAAAAATTCCCCACAAAAATAAATGAAATTGTTCCTTAGAATCAATTCCATAAGCGCCATTATAACGTGAAGGTCATCACTAGGAATAGGTCCTTTGTCCCCCAAGGCCTTGTTTAGCCAATCTAGGCCTATATCATGGGGAATAACGGAGAAAAAATCTTTTAAATCAATCGTGACAAAGATAATATTATCATATGATTGTTCCAGGACAATGTTTCTGGGAAAGTCCGAATAATCTTTCAAAATACAATTCTCCATACCCCAAATGGTTTTTAATCTCTTATCAACATATTTTGCCAAAAGGGGCTGTTTTGGAACCTTCTGCAGAAATAATAGGTCATAGAGGGGGGTCAGTTTGGTCCTTGTGGACTTTCAGAATTCCGAATATTGTAGGAATTCTAGACTGTGTCACATTAAAATATTTAAAAGTGTTGTGATCTATATGTCCCACCAGTACTAGGTCATTTATAGCCAAATCTATCTTCCTATAGGCTAAATGAATCTCATTCTTAGAAACCCTTGTATAAGTACTTGAGTCACCTAAAATATCCATCATTTTGCCTTCATAGACCACATTGTCCATAATGACTGACCCCCAATCGGGCTTCATAACCCTAATAGTTTTGTCAAGCTGGAGTTCTTTTAAATTTTCCTTTTGCCCTTGTCAAGATTGTCTCTAAATTACCTAGGGGTAGTATGTGTCTGTCTTAATATTGTTTCAACCACATTCTCAAAGTTTTTTACTTGGGGGTGTAAAGGGGGGTTAAATTCACTTTTACGTTTCAAGAAACCTAACGTGTCGTCATTCTGTTTATTCTGAAATAAAATAAAAAGATTTAACTTCCTGGTAAAAATGTTTAGGTCTAATAATGCCTTAGTAAGGTCATTCCTATAATAAGGAATAAATTTAAACCCTCTGGACAATAATTTAAAATGATCCTTAACCAAATCCACATAGCTATAATTAAATATATTATAATTTAAATATGTAAAAGTATGATCTGTACATTTTATTTCTTCATCAACCCTATTCATCATCTCCCCCTCCCCTTCCACCCCTCCCAGTACAACCCACGATACGGTTACTGATAATAATTGGGGGCCTCTGGTTCATTAGTCGCTCAGAGCGTTGGAGAGGGGGATACTCTAAAGCAAGGGTGTCCAACCTTTTGGCTTGCTGGGGCCGCATTGAGTGAACAGAAATGGTCTTGGGGCCGCATATAAAATATATCATATAGTTAACTCTTTTGTTGCTCCGAAAGACCACAATCGACCTCCTGGCTGTACTGTAGGTGCATTTGAACAATGAATAAATGTAATAAATGCCTAATATTTGCCTTAAAATTCTAATTCTCATTCTAATTCTAATTCTGTAATGTAACAGTTAACTCTAACATCTTAGTTAATATATCTATCTATATATATATATATATATATATATATATATATATATATATATATATATATATATATATATATATATATATATTTTTTTTTACAAATAAACAGATATTCACTACAGCACTAGCATTTCTCACTGGGAAAACCATTCCAGCAGTCCAACTACGTAAAATGTCAACATCAGCAGTCCTACAATACTATAATCCACAAACATAACCCAACAAATTTGCAATAAAGTAAAGAATTCGCATTACTGACTTAATAAAACAATTCTGAATAAGCTACAAGAGGGTCTCACCCAAACAAATAACTGGTGCCAGAAATATGGCCTCAAGCTAAATGCCAAAAAATGCATCATCATCCTCTTTGAGAAGAGTGATGTCTCCACAAATTATCACATTAATAGCAATGTTGTAAGCACGCAATAAGTCATATGGTACTCGGGCACCCAGATTGATAGAAACCTGACTTTTGACCACCACGTTGTCTCTGTTGTAAGGAAAGCTTTTTACATGGCCTACTTCATTAGTAAGGGTATCTCATCCAGGGACAAGGAGGTCATAACATCCCTGTATTCTTCTTTTACAAGAGCCATTATTGAGTGCAGTGCCCCTTTTGGCATGTGCCTCAGCAAAACACCCTGCCAAAAGAAAGACTACAACCATTTCTGACAAAAAAGGTCAAAGGATTAAGTTCACTTAGTTATCCAAACAGACTAAAAAGCTTCTTGCTTTCCTCTTTCTCTCACTGGCCCCTATAAATTTCATCATTAGCTTGCTTTCCAGGCTAAGAAAGATCCTGCCTTAAGAAATTTCCTCTACCTCAGAAATACTGGTTATACTTAAAATGCTCACTACAAAGACCACAGCCTTCACTGCAACATAAACAAGCCACTTTTTATGGACAGGTTCTTGACACAAAAACCTTCAACTTCTGTAAAAAGCTCCTCTTATTATTAAACAATGTAGTTCAGCAACACTATGGCTGGATGGATAGCCATAAATGTAGTCCTTGGGTAAGTAGCATAGCCTTCATCAAACCAGATGGAAAATCCACATATTAACCTTTCCCAGCTGGATGGCTAAGATCTAATATTGGTTACTCAAGTCTAGTTGCCCAAGAAGAGGGGCATGTTTAACTAAGAATTCCATTTGCAACATTATATTCAGTACACATATTAAATCTCTCTCTCTTACACACACACACACACACACACACACACACACACACACACACACACACACACACACACACACACACACACACACACACTCACACACACACACACACACACACACACACACACACACACACACACACACACACACACACACACACACACAAAGCGCCTACTTGTAAAATAGGCAACCTCAGTAATCACATGACACCCACTCACTGAATGAAATGGTCTGGAAGTCAAAATATCTGAAAAAAAAATCATAATAGAGATGGATTCATCCATGTAATTTCCCACTACCAAAAGGACCACCAATAAATCAACAAACAACTGCTCGGCAAAAAGTAAATTAATAAGAAAACCGTAAAATATAATGCTACATACTGGTGTAAACATATAACTTGTGTCAATCCCCAGGTTAATCCATACCATACCAAAAGATTGTTTCAGAGCTTCAGCTATGTACAAACAGCTTTCTCCTAAAAATTGATATTTGCCTTGCTGTAATTATAACTGTAAAAAAATGTTTTTAAGTTTATTCTGTACCTCAATGATTCTCACTGTTACGAGATGTAATCTCTGTCATATTGTATGAGTACTACATCCATAATTTGCTGTCTCTCTCTCTCTCTCATGTATTGTATTATATTGTTTTCTGTTATTTTTGGAGCTTTTCTCCCTGGGCCTCCGCTGAAAATGGACCTGTGTCCAATTGGACTTTCCCGGTAAACAAATGTAAAATAAATAAAAATAAACTTCCCTCCAATCTAAAGCCATTTGACATTCACACATTTTATTTTCTGCAGAAGTTACTCACAGACTGACAGTTTACTGAGCTGTAATGCTGACCTTCGCTTTTGAAAAAAACAAATTCCCAGACTTTGTCAATAGCTCAAAGTGTAGAGAGGATTATTTATTTATTATATATTTATTTATTTTTGGAAAACATCTTTAAAACTGCTAAATTGATTACACACACAGAAACACAGAAAAGTTATTGTGATTATGTAAACCTCCGAATGCTGCAAGAAATCAAAGTCACATTAGCACTCTATGCTTATATCCGAACAGATGAATCATACCTGTCAATTCCAAAAGAAGTAAAGTAGCTTAATAAGAAGGTTATTTGCAAGGTTACATGGCAGTTTATACTGGAAATAAGCAGAGATATTAAAAAGGCTCTGTTTTTCATAATTATGCCGAAAAGTCTTCCAAGGTAAATACAACTTCTCATTTAGTATGTAACCATACCTCTCAACCTTAGAGCAAGAAATTTGGACAAACCGAAAAATAAAAGTGGGACACAGGCCAAAAATAGTTATGCATCACAGACACCATTGAAACAACTGTAGCTGCAAATATTATACATCACTTATAATCTTTCTATCCCATTATTGTCAGTTAAACATTATATGGCTCATTCAGTCCTACCTTCTTTTGCATCAAAGAAAACCATGCTTTGAAATAACAAAATGTATTAAAATAATAAATAAAACACATTGCATCAACATCCTGCAACTTCCTACCTGCAAGCAACCACAGAGCATTCACTGAAACTAGGGCTGCTTGTTTCCCAGAATGACAGCTCTCCCTAATTAAGTCTAATGGTATACAATCTACCAATATCTGGACTACCTGAAATAAAGTAAATTATGGCCTGTAAATTGAAAGTATACTTTGTTTAATTAAACTATATTTCTAAGCCCACTTACTATATTTTTTCAATAACATCCTAATATCCATTTCCAGGTCACTTTACAAGACATTGGCAGTGGCAGACTTGGCAACCTTCAGAACCCCACAGGCCCACGCTAATACATTGTCCATTAAATGTAAATATCCATCCACTGTAAATGGAAAGAAGCTATGTTTTAAAAAATCTACTTCTGGCATGCGTACCCAAGTATTAGGTTTTGAAACAAAGAAACATATTCTCCACAGTCCGCAAGTCTCTGTCTTTAATAAACATCTACTGTTTCAGCACTCCCAACACATAAGCACACACATACACACTAAAATCCCCAACATTTAAAAAATGACATTGTGCCAACTTGATTTGCCAGTATTGATGATCCGCCAAAGCTATGCTTACTGTTGTCCAATCTACCACTGCTTAGAACCCACTAATGAAAAAAACAGTACTAGGTGCTTTTTTGTTTGTCTGGAAAAACAATACAACTTTATATGCTACAGTCCCACATAGTCAGTCCAGTTCTGACCCATTAACCCTAGGCTGCTGTCTCATTCATACTCCCTGGAACTGCATTACCTTGGATGACTACTTTTATTTCCTAAGCAAAGGACACGAATTGGAAGATGAGGCAAAAATTCAGACATTCTTTAAAAATCCATAGAGTTAAGAGGTATGAGTTCATGTTCAATATAACACTCTCCCTGTCAGGAAAGCCACAATTTAATGAAAGTGTACTCTTAATGTATGATATATTTGTGAGCTAACTTGTTTGTGTTCAGTAGGTAGACTGATCATTGTTAGCCTCTTTGTGCATGCGTCTCTCTCTGTCATGCTCACATATACACACATACACACACACACTCTTCTTCTACTTTCACGCACGCAATTCTGCTTTCATGCATGCACTCACTCACTCCATACTTGCCTATTAACACAGGTAATTGCTGTCCCTTTCAAAGGCAGCAGTGGCAAATCCATACATGAGTCCCTCTTCAGCGAGTACACACACACACACACACACACACACACACACACACACACACACACACACACACACACACACACACACACACACACACACTGATTGTTCGGCACAGAATAATGGCATAAACACACTGACCCTTTTTTGGCTCAAAAACAAAACTAGAAGGGTGCTTTGGCACATGCGCACACCAACATTAGCGTTACAGGTCATGGGAGTGAAAAACACAAAACAAAAAAAGTGTTTTGGTGCATGTGTACATCAATGTTGCAGTTAGAGGTTGAGGGCCGCATGGAAGAGCTCTGAGGGCCGCAGGTTGGATACGTCTACAATGGGTCAAGCTCATTATTTTCAGAGTTAATAAAATTACTTCCTTCAACATTCCCTGTTACCTCATTAACATCCTGCCTGTCATCCCTATCTCTATGGTTCACAGTTTTGGGTTTAGGGTAACTTTTATTTTCTTTATACTCTAAAATATCTCTATCATCTTTCTATTAACATTTAAATACATTTCTTATCTATGTCATCCAAAATTTCAAAATATTTTTGCTTTTCCCTTTCAACTGTGTAGAACAAGTCAGAAGTAATTACAGAATTTAAGTGTTCAATTTTTGTTTCTAATTCCTTCATATATAATTCATTTTGCTTAATAACAATTCTGACCACATCAAGACCACAATTGTTAAAAACCTCTAATATTTCTTTATACAATTCCATTCCTGCAATTATGTTATTAGGAAACTTGAAAACCCTCAGACGTTTAGGTACTATACCACGGTTCAAACATTCTTTACAGTACTCGTTATCAATGCTGAGGGCTTTATATTTTCCCATAACATCAGCTAGTTTACTTAAACTAACAAAATAAGAACCATTCAACCTGTTGTCATTGTCCAACACTCTAGGTGCATCCTTACAAAAGGACACCCTTTCTTTGAGCCATACATTGAAAGGTTTACATTCTTTAGTAATGTTTCTTTGTATGTTTTAAAAGAATTACAGTCAGCTGCTGTTTGTGGTACTGCTGGATTTGTACTGGCCTTATTGCCTCCATTAGCAGCAGTCCCTTGAGTAAAATTCCCAGAAAACAGATTCGGAACACCTATATCATCGTTCCGATGATTTCCAGGCTGGTTTAGTTCATTTTGGTTGCCAAAATCTGTCCCCGAAAGTCCGGGCTGTTCACTGCAGTCTACCACCATATTTACAGTGCCTCCACATACTCTAAAGGCTTCCTGGTTCCCTGGTATCATTTGGGAAAGAAGCAAAGTCAGCGACTGTCCAATCGGAGTCAAGAGTTCCACTAACTGTGAAAGCTGACCAACCAGCTTCCTTGTCTCACTGATATTGTCCCTCCTCCCTCTTGGTGAGCGTGGGGGACTGTCAGCAACCTTCAAAGCCTTCTTACTTCAAACCACAGGAAATCCAAACAGTAAAGAAGGCACAACCCTCTGACTATGACCAAAAACACAAACCAAAGGGCTGCAAGGAGTCACTGACAAGAAACTTGGCTCCACAATAAAGTTTATCTCCACATAAAAATCAAATTAATGTCTACATTACACATACATTTTCGTCCTTCTACAGACTTCTTCAAACAGAAATGTGCATAAAATGCCAATAAGACTTAAATACATTCAGGTTAATTAATCAACCAATAAAATACATTTAAATGAAGTCCATTGAACTACATTAACCCTTACTAAAATGTGCCTAAATATTTACTTATTAACTAGTTTTATATATATATCTGTGTTTTTTATTTAGGCTGCACATATATATTTGCATGCATTCCAGCAGAAAGCCATAGTAAATGTTTGGAAGTAATATGTGTCACCATCTGAAAGATGGACATGACATGAATGTGGACCCAGACATACATGCAGTACACAGGGGGAAGTATCCCAGACAGACAGTGTATAATATGTAACTGTCAAATGGACACACCCTTTGGAATTGTACATACAGGTTAGCAGCACATTATTTGGGCTTGTAGTAGGGAATACCGATGCCATCTGGCCAAACACTGGCAGACCACAAAGGTCATAGGTATGAAGCATTGAGAAACAGCTGATGTCCCTGCACAAGCCAGCATAAGTAGAATGCCACCCCATTCATATCTGTGAGTCGGATGCAAGTACTGTCCGTGGCACATATGCACCCAGCTCACCCCACCACCACCCACAGGTACCTCTCCAGTCTTATCCCTGCTGTTGGGAATGAGTACAATATGACCCCCACCTCTGTATGGCAATAGCTAAAGAATGCAGCATGCAGAATAGGTGTCAAATGCAGGTGTGCCCCTAGCTGTAAGCAGTACCCTACCAGCATCCACACCACTGGATCAATAATGGCAGAAAGTATTGGCATGAACACCTTGCACATCTACCCTGTCACCACAGGGGAATATAGTGTATTGCAGTCTGGGACTATAGGAGTGACAGAATCCAATGGCCTGCTACAGCTGGCCTACATCACTACCAAATGGCCTACAGTCCTCTGCCAAAGGCCTGTGTCTCACCTGTACTGCCAATGTATGTTATGTCATGGACTCCCAAATAACATAACACAGCCCACAGAACCCAAATGCAAGGCCATGTGGACAAATCTTAGTAACGTTTCCACCATGTTCTACTGCATGAACTGAGGACCAACACCAAATTACTGCTGGGATGAGGTGCTGGCCCTTTTCATTCACTGTGAGTAGGACTTCATGTCGGTGTTTGGCAAAGAGCATCACAGATGGTTGTGGGATATACCTCTAACAGCATACACTGTGGAGACAGGCCAACAAACAGGAGAGGGATGTTCCAGACATGACTACAGAATGTAAGTGTTGCTCTTCTGCATTTGGAGTAATGTTGGTTTAACAGGGTTTGTGTGGATATGGCTGGTCTACATGACTTAATACCTGTCATGACAGTGTTATGTGTTTCAGGAAACACCCACCTGTAGGGTTATCTGCAGATTGGTCAGTGTTTGGAGTCTTATGTGCCTTGTGTTACTCACAGTTCACCTATTTAGAACTGCAGAAGCATAGTCTGAGGATTGCAGTCAGTACATGGTGACAGCCATGAGAGTTACTGACTTAATATCCCTCATAGGACATACGTCACAACAAACCCTGTTACAACAGTAAATGTATGAGGGTATCACAACAACATGCCAATACTGGCCCAGTGTTTGTGGCTGCAGCCACACATCTGTCAACCTTTGTACATATGTCATGCAGTAAGATGTGCATATGTTCTGTACACCATTATGTATTGACGTCATACCTGATAACAAGCCAGTCAGATATCAGACTGCTAGACATGTTATGTATAGTAGGGGTTATTTCTGAGGACATAATGTGGGCATTCTGTGGTTGTGTGTACAGTAGTGGGATCTGTGTACTTATGGTGACCATCGACAGTATGTGTATTGCAAATACGTACCTTGGCCTGTGTACAGACTGTGGTAGATGTCATTGTTCTTGGTCCTGTTCTACCTGAAGTTACATGCTGCTAATGTGCAATACCCTATTGGGTCACGTTTGTAGGGCCAAACACACACGTGTCCCATACCACAGACAGGCATTGGACTGACCCAGTATATGTAGGGTTAGTGTGTGAGTGGCACATATGAGGATGGTGATGATCAGACAGTCCACATAGTGTAATATTAAGCTTGTGTACCATATGTGGCTGTGGCTGTGTTCACATTGGTTGTTGGTATGCACTTTCACACAGATGTTTGTTACTCTGTGCTGTGACATGCCTGTAGAGCCTGCTATACTTTCGGGTACATGTGTATTCCCCCATACAAAATGTAGGCCAGTGTTGTGGCAGTCTGTCTGTAGTTTGCACAGTGCTGTGTTACATGCCTAGCAGCTTAGTGTAATTACTCAGTGTAATGTTATGTCCAGATATTTGCAAGATGTACTGCTGCCGGGCCACCATAACTGATGTGTATTTCTGACAAAGCTGTGGGATGCTGTACAGATGTATGACTCTCACTACTGGGTAGTACGTGGCCATGTGATCTCTGCACCACCAGTTATTATGTGTCAGGACAGACAGGAGTGTGTGAATGCATAAACTGTGTGGGCATATGTAGTCCAGTATTTACGTGATATACCCATGTACATAGCTGTAAACATCCACATTGTCAAGCCTGGTCCACATGTCTTGCACTAAAGGGATCTGTGTATACCTCTGGATTGACCAGAGTGTGCCAGACTGTCCACATATATTGGTCATATCTCTGCTGTAGTCCACAGGATCATTACTGTGCTATCAGTGGTACTGTACTATGATGTCCTTAGGATGTCTGTCAGTAACTGATGGCATACATATCAATAGCAGATGTAACCTCCCACACATACAACATGTCTGTTAAGACAACCTCTGTTACAGTAGCAACAGTCTACATATATACCTGCTATACATACATGACATCCCCTTGCACTAAGAGGTTGAGACTATTGGTGCTGAGGTATCACTCAACTCCATGTTCTGGACATATGGTAAACATATATGTATGTATATATATATCTATATATATATATATATATATATATATATATATATATATATATATATATATATATCTCCATATATCTAAAAAGATATATACACATATACATATCTATATACATATATGGATATCTATCTATATATATATATATATATATATATATATATATATTTATATATATATATATATATATATATATATATATATATATATATATATATATATATATATATATATATATATATATATGTATAAATATATATATGTCTACACATATACAGATATATAGATATATATGCACATATAGATATCTACATAAATAGATATAGGTTCATAGGTTCATAGGCTGATACTAGGCTGTCGGCCCTAGGACCTAGGCAAGCCTAGCCATAACAATCCCCTGGATATTTCTTCCCACAATATTTACTTCTCTGGACCCCTGTCTAGCAGGGAGACTGACATGATCCCCAGGGTGAATTTCCTATCTCCCATCCAATCATCCAGGTTCCTTTTGAAGAGGGCCAATGAGGCGCTCTGCTTGACATGTATGGGCAGTCTATTCCAGAGTCTCTGGGTCAGGAACCTCTCCCTCCAGCATGTTTTGTTCATTGTGATGACAAGGTTTAGATCCCTGGAGCGTGTGGCTCTGAGGGATTGAGATTTCTTTAAGTGGAGCATGTCTGACAGCTCAGGGTTTGACATGGCCTTGTATGTTAAGCAGAAATTGCCTCTGAGTAGATGATATGCCACAGAGTATAGCTGGAGTTTTTTTAGATGGTCAGCAAATGGCATCTGATTTAGGCCTGTGATTCTTTTTGTGAGGTATTTCTGTGGCCTTTCCAGCTTTTGCAGATGTCTTGTGAGGTACATACCAAATGGGGCATTATACTCTATAATGGGTCTAATGAGAGATGAGTACAGTGGGACAATGACCTCCTTTTTTCTGGATGAAAAGCCCTTAGTGATGAGGTGTGCCACATAGAAGGATTTCCTGACAGTTGTGGCGATGTGGTTATCGAAAGTGAGACCACTGTCCACCTGTGTCCCTAAGTCTCTCATCACACTTTCGATGTTTAGTGTCCTGCCACCTATGTGGTAGTTCATAGGTACATGTTTTTTTCCAAAGGGGATAACTATACATTTCTTGGCATTAAGCTTGAGCCCATGGCTCTGGCATCTGCTTCTGTAAGGCCCTTTTGTAGAATATCCACATAATTTGGGGATTCAATAATGGCTCCCAGTTTGCAGTCATCTGCGAACTTTGCTAGCTAGAGTCCCTTAGTGTTGGCCTGTACTTCAGAGAAGTAGATACCAAACAAGAGTGGTCCCAGGACTGAACCCTGAGGTACTCCACTTGTCACTTGTCTGGTGTTGGATTTGGAGTCGGCTACTTTTACAGTCTGGGTTCTGTCAGTAAGCCAGTTGGCAACCCATCAAGTGATGTAAGGATTTATGCCCAGCTTAATAAGTTTATCTATGATTCCAGAGTGGGGGATGGTGTCGAAGGCCTTAGCGAGGTGCAGATAGGCTGTGTGGACTGTGTTACCCTCGTCCACAGCTCTGGTGACTGTTTTGAAGAAGTCAATCAGATTCAGGAGACAAGATCGGCTCTTCACAAACCCAAACTGGGTGGGGTCCAGTGTTTCAAGGTTGCAAATGTCTTTGTTTATAAGTTCCATGATAATGCGTTCCATGCCCTTGCAGATCAGGCTTGTCAGACTGATGGGACAGTAGTTCCCGGGATCCAAGGTGGATCCTCCCTTGTGGAGCTGGATAACTGTAGCTGTGTGCCACTCAGTGGGCACAAAGCCTGAGGTGAGGCTACAATTAAACATGACACTTAGGTGAGGTGCCAGTTCATTTTGTATTTCATGTAGTACACAGCCTGGGATATCATCTGGTCCCATGGATGCTGTATTCTTAGCTTTGGAGAGTGCGGTTTCTACCTGTGTAGCCATGATTATCGGAATTTGGCAATCTTTTGGTAATGAAATGGGCCCTTTGGGGATGAGAGGGGGGTGATGTTGGCACTAAATCAATCTGCCAGGATATTGGCAATATCTTTGGGATCAGTATATTTAATGCCATTCTGTTGTAGCTCAGAGCAGATCTGAACATTGCCATTTAGATTCTTGACATTACTATAGAATGCCTTGTGGTTGTCTTTGGAATCTTTGGCAATTTTATTTTCGTAACTAGCTTTTGAGGATTTTATGAGGGATCGCAGCTTCTTACTGAGGCTGGTGAGGGAGTTTTTTGAATCCTGGGATCTTCCTCTTTTCTGCAACAGTTTTTTTCCTTCTGTTGTATAGTTTGTTTATAGCAGAGGACCACCAGATTGGCTTCCTTTTTTTGGAGAAGAGCATCTTGGTTCTATTTGGGATTCATGCACAAGTGGATCTGCTCGTACAGTGCCTTAGTGTAAGATTCTGCAGTTGAACTTCCAGATCCTATCTGTGTGGGTGTTGTGAAGTTTGTCACTTCTGACTTCAGTAGCATGAAGTTGGCTTTGGAGAAGTTTTTTAAAGAGGTTTCCTTACTGGGGGGTGGGGGTGGGATGTGGATGTCAAGGGTTATTTGCTTATGGTCAGACCTGACCAAAGAGGGGGTGACCACTGGTGTGGAGCATCTATCTCCCATGTTGGTAATGACCAGGTCTAGGATATTGGAGCCTCTGGTGGGACAATGGATTAGTTGATCCAGGGCGTTGGAATTTATGAATTCCAAGAACCGTTGGGAAAAATAGTTGGTACCTGAGTAGTTTTCCCAATTAATGGCAGGGTAGTTGAAATCACCCAGTATGAGGGTGATTGGTTGTATCTTAATATTTTCCATTATGTTTAGAAAGGTGAAGTGAGAATCTTGGGGCATGGTGGGGGATCTGTAGCAAGCTACAATTTGGATTTCAGTCTTACCTAGTGTTAGTTGTACCTGGAGAATTTCAGATGCACTGTGTTGGGCAACTAGCCTGGAGGTGTGAATATCCTTGGTGAATATGGACACTTCTCCACCTTTAGTGTTTCGGTCTTGGTTTTGTGGCCATAAAGTGTGGTAAGAATTATAGCCTGGTATTGCAGGGGGTGCTCTCTGGAGCTTTATACCAGGTCTCAGTTACTGCACAGATATCGATGTTCACCATTTTTAGGAGAGCCTCAAGAGAGTGCTTTTTGAGGTTTAGACTTCTAGCATTGAGTAGCATTACCTTCAAATTTTGCATGCTTGTATCTGTTATGGTGGTAGTTTTATCCTTTGAACATTGCCTAAAAAAGACACTATAGGGTTGGCAAGAACTTTAGCTAGTAACCTGAATCCCAGGGGTGACAGGTGCAGAACATCTCTGGCAAAGCATCGTGGTTTGTCGATCATGTCTTCCCAGGCAGACACATACTGGATCCCCTTTGAATGACACCAGAAGCTTAGCCAATTGTTGAAGTCAATCATTTTGTCCTTACATGTATGTACATATATGGTGTACATATATATAAATATATATATATATATATATATATATATATATATATATATATATATATACACACACACACACACAGATCTATAAATGGCCATATATATGATGCACTATATAGATGTGTATAAATACGTATATATGAATATATATGTGCATGTGCATATAGACATATATTTACATATGTATATGTATATATCCATATCCTTGTCATGTGTAAACATTACTGTTATGTATACCTTCCCAGATGTATCACACCTCATGTATCTGATATGTGTATATTTAGATATAACAACATATGTGATGCAGCAGTAATATCACTAACAAGTACTATACAATTGTAGAAGGCACAGCAATTGTTCAATACTATTCAATATGTCTACTGACAGATGTATTGGAAAAACAACAGCTGTTTTCACAGCTGTCATGGCATAGTGGTTAACTGTTGTGACTATAGTGTACAGGGTTCAGGACCTGCAAGAGCTGTTTATTTTGTGGCTCGGCAGAAGAAGGGCAGTTGGATGCAGAGTGAATAAGGCAGTTTTGAGCAGCTTTAACTGCGATGCTAAGCGGTGCTAAGATACAGTTAAATGTATGGGTTCTTACACCGTGTAGGCTTCACTTACCAGTGCGCAAATGTGCTCAGCTGTTATATTTCAGCAATGCTGACACCTGCTAAGCATGGCTCAGCCCTGGTAACCAGTGCTCACATTCCAGTCTGATAACATAGCAGGGTAATGACATCTGTAATAGGTTTATGTAATACTATGTACATAACATGCGTCTATGTGCTGTCATTATAGTAGCAAGGGGTGTGAATCTCCCATCTGGGCCACTTGAGTATATATGACCTGTACAACACTCTTATCCATGTGAATGTGTTACATACAAGGGTACTATCCCAGGTTATGTGCAGTCACACTGGCATGTAATGTATCATGATGTTACTACTGTTGACAGTGCTTTCCCAAGCAAGAGTAGATTGCTAATTGCAGTACTGGCAACAGACACCCCTGCATGCAGAGATGGACTCTGAGTCCTCACAATTGTGTTCCTGGTGTGTGAGCAGTGTAACATTATATATTTCCTACTGGATACTGATCTGACATGTGGAAGTTAACTGTAGACTATTGTCCATATAGCATATATCAGTGAGGGCTGCCATTATGTAGTAATGGCATACCTATCAGTGTCAGACATCTATCTGTCAACACATTCATCCTACTGCATAGCTAGTTGGCAAGCTGATGCCAGTCAGTACCTGTGCAGATGTGTGGATGTCAGGTGTCCAGCTTGGATACGTACAGGCAACCTATGTTTGACTGACACTGACATGTCTGTCCAGCTGTGTTATAACTGGAACAGATAGGACACAACACCATGTATGCACTACATGCCACAGATACCTCCACTACACTGTCACAGTCAACAGAACATGCTTGGATACAGGTCTCCAGGACAGATACTAACCATATTATGTAAAACATGTTGCAGAGATGTCAACTGGAGCACCTCACTGGCCATTTGCAGGAGGCACCCAAAGGATTGGGTGATGCATGTCACTCTCAACCTGGGGTTCATCACAGTGGTGTCTGTAGATAGATTGCCTGCTGACACATGGCTGGTGGCATGATACCACTGTACACACATCCCCTAAACTTCCCATCTCTCCATGGACAACAGCCAGGTACATACCTATGAACACCTGCACTGATACACCCCAGTACTGACAAATGTGTATGTGTGCATTACTGAAGATATCAGTGTCTGTGTGTTAGTACACCTGTAGTTGGGAATAACCTGAGGCCCTTCACACCCACCACAACACCCACTGCCATAGATAAATGTGGCTGCTGCTGTACCGGACATTGCATGTACCTTGTTACACTCCTCTCCCTAAGGGCTACCTGGGCCTTGCAGTACCAGCACAACACTATTGTACAAATGGGTTGGTAGGCATGGGATACCCACTGAGTTCTGGCAAGTGTGTGTATGTGTGCATGTGTGTATATATGTAGGGTACAGCATTCCAAGGCCACATACTCCTATTACAATATGCACTGCCACACAGTATTAGGGATAGGGATGTTGCTGCCCATAGGAGAGGCATGACAATGCATCACTCTACTATGCATGTGGCATGTAAATTAGATGCATATCCCTGTAGTAGCACTCTTGGGATGGATAAGGGGTTGTACTGCAGTCCTGGACAATGTGTGATGGTGGGTATCTCAGAGTGTCATCATGGGTTCCAGTGCGTACAATATCCACAGTGGGGTGTGGGTGCTGGGTATATTGTCCTTATACAATGTTACCCCCCGGTACATGTCCCATGTACCACTATATGGTGACCACTGTCACCATCAACCATACAGGTAACTGATAACACTATCCAGCCCAGTTATGCATGTGCTGTGTGCAGCCTACCTGTAACACACTGGACATGCTGACAAGTTAGTTAGCACTGATAGGCCCAGGTCTCTCGAATGTGTGTCTGACTGTTATGTGCTTGTTAATGTGTATATGATAGTATGTCACACTATGTATTGTCCATATACAACCATTACATCCCCCATTACCATACTGTACATGCCTGGGGATGTTCTCCATGTAACATGTAACCTGGAACACACCTCACCCTAAATGCTGTGTGGTGTGTGCAATTAAAGCCACACACATCAGTAGCACTACATACCTAGGTAGGGGTCTGGTCCCAGTGTTGACAAGTAAGACTGTGCATGTCTGTAGATGGATCTACTTCAGGATGCAGAATATACATGTCCCAGGGGGTCATCTGCCCTTGTGGCACAGGCAGTAATTGTTATACAGACCTATGACATGTGTTCAACTGTACCCAGGATATGACAGTGCCATACCCCTTGTGAGATATGGCAGCAGACCATCCTCCTGCTGACACATGTACACCTACAACACAAATGGATAACATTATGGAGACCACAATCACTCAGTGTTACTAACAGCTATAATGCATCATGGCTGGACAGCTACACTACCTGACATGTAAGCATTAAACATTACTGCTGACAACATGTTACACAGCAGTAAATTGGTACACTGTAGTGCAGCCACTGTGTGCATCAGAACCATATTAGCCTGTCCCTGCATCGATGTTATGGATGACAGGGATGTGGCATAGGTATCATCATATGCACAGGGTGTGTTGTTGGTTTGCCAGAGACCTGGGTGGGCCATACCATGTGTGTGAGTGAGGGGTGAAAGTTACTGATATGGCTATGGTGATGTGGTGTATGTAGGTATGGGGTTGCCCTAGGTGTGTTTGTATTGTGTGTGGGTATGCATGCACACTGTTCTGTCATGTGGGTGCCCTATACAGGTGTTTTTGGCCAGCTGCAGACCATACCTGGCAGGGTGTGCAGTTCACCACCTCCAGCCATGGATAGAAGAACTGTGCCTGCCAGGGGTTTCACTGGTACGTCCAGGTACAAGCCTTGATATGCTACTCTCCCCTGATGATGACATATGTCTGCTGGAACCAGGTCCATCCTGGGACTGGCCAGAGCCACGTGCATGTGGCCTGCTGTGGTGTGGTGTGGGCAGCACCCTCCTGCAGTGCTGGGGCTGGTACTGCCGCTACGGGAGCGGCTTGGTGTCCTTGCATGTCCACATTGACTGCCAGATGTTGGTGTTGCTGGCCTATGTCCATGTGGCCATCAAATCATTCCCACCACATGCTCTAGCACGTTCAATCCAGAGTCAATGAGGCCCACCATCTCACCCAACCGTCTATCCATAACCTCTGTATAATCACAGAGGGCACCTGCAAGATCATGGATGCTGTCACTTACAGATGAAAAAGCAGCCCTCTGCAGCCTCAGACCCTGTCTTGCGTACTGTTCCATACATGCCTGCACCTCCATGACAGCCTGAAATATGTGTCTGGTGGTACCAGATGTGGCACTTCTGCCAGGGGCATGATGACTAGCGGCCCTCCCATGAGCACCCTGGTACATCTGCCTATGTGGTACCCTGCCTGACATCTGGCTATTGCTGCTATGTCCAGACACAGCAGCCATAGATACCACAGTGTCCTGTGCACTGCCACCAACTGCCAGCTGTCCCTCTGCTATGGCCACTGATGATGGGTTATCTATAGGCACTGTGACTGTGTGCAGGGATGGGGTGTATAACAGGGATGTCAAACGATGGCGCAGTTTCAGCCTCTGTCAACCCCGCTTGTGCCTCAATACACTTATCATCATTTTCAGTGTCTGTATGGACACCAACATTAGACTGCATTCAGGACAGACCCTGACCCACCTCGCCACCTGTGAGGGGAAAAGAAGAAATGCACTTTAAGACATGTACATCATTGCTTAACAGTACACACATATACACACACACATAAACACACACACACACACACACACACACACACACACACACACACACACTGACATTCCACCATAATACCTACCTGTCCCTGAGTTTACAGATTGTCCCAAGTTTATTCATGTAAGTTCCCCATCCTGCATCACACCTGGAAACTTACACTTATTAATACCAATCATTAACGTATCATTCTTCTAATTGCCTAGACAAGTGATCACAAAACATGACCTGTTATTCCATTACCTCTTTAACTTGATTGGAGTCGGTTTTACAAGGACTCACTGCTGTCATCCAGTGTTCACTGGGTATGTCCGGACAGCGTGAGCATGGCCCCCATATGTTAGGGGCTACTACCATCACTCAATAATGTCATGCACTGGAGTGTCATATGTAACTATTGCTTAGTAGATGCAATATCTTTTATCAATCAACTTATTATGTGGACAACAGTAATATTTGAATACACTCACTGATGTTGTCTAGTAATTCCCCAATGCATCTGTAGTGCGGCATACGTGGGTAGTCTTTCACCTTTGTGCTGATAGCAATTTTAACAGTATACTTGATGTCTAGTTTCCCTCCCAATGCATGTTCTATGCTAGAGACCTTATTATACTATCAACTGTCCTGAGATTACATATTAGACAAGTATTCCTGGCGTCTCATGTGTCAGTCCATATCTGTGTACTGCATGATTCCAAAGGGAAGCAGTGACGTATGAACAACTCCACAATCACACATGTGCATACATGGACACCCACACACACACACACACACACACACACACACACACACACACACACACACACACACACACCCATCCTACTTGCATCAACCCCACTCCAATCCACCATATTGCACTTACAGACAAAATAACCCCCCACACACACTTACAGGTGATGTTGCATGAAGATATAACACACAGACCTCCCATTACCCATCTGTCAACATGCATAACATATGGTACACAACAGCATGCAGTGCAGCTATAGTCAATCCATGCTAGCAACAGTGTACATGTGTGTGATGCATGGGCTTTGTTAGTAGGTGATGCCCTTCCCCTGGAAAACACTACACCCATGTACACAGTATTGCTGTGCATCTGTTCAGCACCCTGCCATGTACTGTGCACCATACCTCACAGGTGTACACACTATTGCTGAATGTGTATTACTGTGTCAGTTATGTTTGCTCTGCTGCTCACAGCCCCTATGTGTTTTCCTGACACATACCTGGGATGATATGTGGACAGATGTCATTTGTGAATGCCTGATGTCTGATTTACAAATGTCATCATCAGCTGTGCATGTATGACGAATATGATACTATTACACTGACAACTGTCAAACCTTACCGTGGCTATGGGGAGTGTACATACCCTTATTGATATGACACCTTTTTCCTTGATATGCCATAGGACCGCAATATTGCATATGTTAACATTACATGAGCCTGATATGTGACATATGTCCTGTACAATCAAATGCAGTGTCAAACAAATGTGTTAGTTGTGCTGATGCTGATTGAGATGCAGACACTTCGTGGATGCATATGTGTGCAAGTCCTTATCATGATGGTTTGTTGCACCTACTGTTATGTGTACTATAGCAGTCACTATTCTTGGCAGGAGTGTACTAGCATGGGCCATCTGCATTTGCCAGTATATGGTCAGTCTGCCCTACATATGTCCACCAACTCTGCATGATTGCAAGGTCAACTCATGTGCACATCCCTTGGAGTTCACACACTGCTGTCGCTATTGCTGTGGAGTCAGGGTTATATCTGACACAGTTCTTGACCCTGAATGTGTGCAGATGCAGCCATTCATTGCATCCTTTGAATCCCTGCTGCAGTGCACTGTTGTATCATGATGAAATCCCCTCCCCACCTTCAGCCTTTTTGCAGATGCTTGACAACTATGGCTTATACATGTATCAGTTTGCAGTGTCCCAAACACTGAACAACATGTGTAAAAGCCTTGTCCCAGCTAATGAATGGCAAACATACAGGTGTACACTGGCACCGGCATGGTACAGATGGGGATGGTGGGCCTGAGGTGGAGTGAGGCATTGGTTGAGCAGTACATGTATCTTATGTGATACTGTCTGTAGGTTTCCAATGTGGTCTTGGTACACCAGTACACATTGCAACACATGCCTTTTGGGGACCCCTTCTGCTATGCATATGCTACATGTAGAGAGGCCTGGCTGTGTTTCCTGTGGTACAACTGTCACATCTGATTACCCTAACCCATAGGCCACACGTTTTCAGAGTCCAGGCAATTGCTGACAGGGGTACTGAACAGCCAGTACTTGCTAGACATTCCTGCAACCCCCTCAGTGTTGTGGCATGTTACTAGGCAGCCTGCATGACTGGTTTGCTATGTGTGACATCATCTGTTTTGGATGGCCATTTGTTTATTTCCTACATCATTCTTGTCCCATACATCCTTGCCACATACATGACTGTCTGCACTGTTTGCCATGGTATATGCAAAGGTGAGGTATGGCTACATGTCCAGTACATGGGTGCTACCTGTTGGGTATGGGGCCCACGCCATGTCATGTAAGATGTGTGCAAGCCATGGCTGCCTCTGTTCCAGGTAAGTGTGCACATTTGATGGTCAAATGTCTTGGACAGAAGACCAATACTTGGTGTGACACTGGGTACGTGTATTTGCTGGAAGGTGCATTTCCATGACAAATGCATGCAGTCAGTACCTCAACAGCTGCTTCCACTATATTTTATCTGGAGTGTGTGCACACATATGCTTCCAGTGTTTGTGAAGGTATATATTCCCCATATTTGCTGCCCTAACCTACAATTCCATGTTACACACTTATTGCTCATGTTGGGACCACATTGCAGGTTGTAAGGGTTGTGGACCACAGTGTTATGATATGCCATAGTGTAGCTCTGTAACAATTGCCATTGTAATACTGGTATATACACTGTGGTAGCACTGCATAAAGGTGCTGTTTCACACATGTCCCTACTGTAGATCATTTGTCACACCATTATGTTCATTGCTGTGCTCACATTTTGCAATGACAGGATGTAAGTTACATGGCAGGAGTCTAACATACGCTTCAGATACACCATCATGGTGACCACTGTGATGCAGTGCAGTTAACAACAACAATACATGAACATGTACAGCATGCATTATGGGTAAGTGTGTTAAATGTGTGCATGGAATATACCATAGCCATAACATGACCAGCGTATTGGTAAACCTGAAATAAAATCAGACTCACCAGCTACAGTCTGCTGCCTTGGAGGTATACCAGAGGGACCTACATAAGTGTGTGAGAGATGTGATGTCAGTAGCCACAGCTGTGGCATTGGTACAGGGTGGGTGCAGCATTACAGTACATCAACAGTACAAGCCCACAATACTACAGCTTATGCACATCTGTTTATTACTACTACGCAGCAACAAACTATATATATGTCATCTCATACATGCATGATCTACCTGTAGAGATGTGGATGGATATGCAACAGTGGCCTACTGATGTGCCCTGTGGCCTTAATGCATGCTCCTCTGCCAATGTGTGGGTAGCACCCACCTCCACTATACTCTCCGCAAGTTGTGTGTGTGGGTGGGAAGGAGCCCTGAGGTTGGCAAGGAGCGCCTCAACATGTGTGAGGGGGAGATGGATGACATGACCTCCCCTGTTGTGAGATGTTCCCCCCTGACTGCAGCAGCATGCCGACGTGCATTGCGAAGTAGATCAGTGCAATGAAGCCAGACCTGCTCATAACTGTGGTTATGCAGACCGACATCATTTACCCTGTGGACAAGATTGTTCCACAGAGCGGTCCGCTCCTGCTGCTCGTGGGCTGTTCTGCCAAACAACACCTGGTAATGCTTCACCAGGTGTGTGATGATGACCTCATTTTCATCCTCTGTATAAACAGAGAGTCCCTCACAGGACATCTTGCCTGAAAGACATAAAGATGGAAACAGGTCTGAGCAACTTATACAGCAAGGTTACCATAGTTCTTAATACACATCTCTGTCTGCCCCCACCATATCTGCAACAACAATCTGATCAAGAGGTATGGCTACAGAATACCTACCATTGAGACATATATCATATTGTACCACACTTTTAGCTATGTGTTTGCAGCCATGTTACCTGTGGGGACACTTTCATTGCTGGCCTGTTACAGACAATGTCACCTGCATGTCATTGTAAGGGCCACTATGGTTCAATATATGCACTTGGTCTGTTTGCTATGTGATTGCTGCACATCTGTTGTTTTGTGTTATTGGGGATACCTATGCATGCTGTTAGACATGATCCAGGAATTTGTCGACTATTACTACCCACATATGTTCTATAACAGTGACACAATAGCATGTTTAGGGAACACTTGCCAGCAGAACCACCTCTCCCACCTCATTTGGCCATGTTAGCAGGCCACATCATATGTGGGACCCACCTTGGGGCCTCCTCATCTACTGGTCCTGCACTACCTTTAGGTGGAACCACGTCAGGGGATGGTGTCCCCTCCTGGGAGCACACACAGACATGATCCTGTTACCCGAGGTCAGATCTAGGGTCTGGTGCATAGGGAGACTTGGAGGATGTGCTACAGCACCTTGAGGCCCTCAGTACACACTCACAGGGTCCACATACTCCTCCTGCTCAGCCTCCAGCCCAGGCACCTTCAGGGCCGTGAAGCTGATGTTGTGACTGGCAATGGGTTGGGGCCTTGTTCCCATTGTTTCCATATGGGGGCTCATGGGGCTTCCACATCACAGATGACACTCCCCATCCAGGGTGTTTACCCACCACATGTCATATACTGCCCCTGTAGGCTGTCTTCTCTATCTTCCAACCCAACCCACTCCTACAAATATACCTGCTATCCTTCCCCAAATTCACAAACCCACTTTCACAAACAAGGGCAATGTCGTCCCAACAAGGGGTTCACATGTGACATAACCATCCATGTTGCACATACTTACTGCTGTATGTATATATATATATATATATATATATATATATATGTGTGTGTGTGTGTGTGTGTGTGTGTGTGTGTGTGTACTGATATGTGTGATGTTCCCTCACACATAGCATGCAGCACTGTGATGCAAAACTAGGGGACATGTATTTATGTACATATGTGTGTGTGTTTGTATATATGTAGACATACTCATATATATATATATATATATATATATATATATATATATATATAAAATATATATATATATATATATATATATATCTAGATATCACAGATATATATTATGAGTTGTATATATACATATATGTATATATATATATATATATATATATATATATATATATATATATATATATATATATATATATATATATACACACACATACTTATAAATACATATAGATGTCTGTATATCTGTAGACATACATGTATATATATATATATATATATATATATATATATATATACATACACACACACACACACACACACACACACACATATATATATATATATATATATATATATATACATATATATATATACACACACACACATATATATATATATATATATATATATAAAAATACATATATATATATATATATATATATATATATATATATATATATATATAGGGTGCATTCAGACATCGGGTACATACTTTCTAACTCTCCTTCATGCACAGCTGCACTGTTCTGCTTTGCTACAACACAGACAGGTGCCACATGTGGACACAGCCTAACATTTGGGGGTTATATATAGGGACAGATTGCAGGAAAACCTATTACACCCCTATGTCATTTCTGCATGCTACATTACACTTTAACTTGACTGTCCTGCAAGTGGTGGGCTCTGGAATCCTCGTGTCCATCATAATGGCATTACTTCCACTACCAGCTATTGGCCACACTAATATACATGTTTTGCATTACACAAAAGACACTATGATGGCTTACATCTCGTCAGTCAGTGCTAATCTGCACAGTTGACGGGTATGGCTCACTACCCACAGGGACAGCCACTATTGTCCATAGCAGTTGTTCAGCTGGACATCATTACAACAACACCTGATGGCACATATACATCATTCCACATCATCTATCCCATTATTATGAGCCAAGTACTACATTCAATTACATTCATATATACTTCACATACCTGTTGTGGGAGTGATGTCTGTTCTGAACAGTTTGATGGATGGATGTTATTTTGTCTTTTTGTTCTGTTTTTTGTTTTGTTTTGTTTTTGCTTTGGCTTTGCCTTTCACTCTCTCTCTCTCTCTCTCTGTCTCTCTCTCTCTCTCTCTCTCTCCAGTAAAGGGATTGAGCTGCTTTGAATACATTGCAGCATGGATTTTGTAGGTGGTGCACATGATCAGGTGATGGCCTCTGCACCAATCGGTGTCCTCCACTTGCTACATGCATGCAACATGCTGTGTAGTACTTTCAATAACCACTGTCATGGCAACCCACTACTATAAATCCCTACATCATGTGGGCATGGTCCCTTTACCTTTCCTGTATGGTGGACATCCTTCCTGTGTGTGGGCAACAGTGTTACAGACAGCAGGTAGCAATACCTCTTAAAAGAGGACTTGCAGACTCAGTCTAGCTACATATTTATATAAGGTTCCAGAACTACAGAGTGTGAGTAGTGTTGTTATATGCATTGCATAGCACCAGTGTTACAAGGTTTGCGTTGACATACTAGTTTAACATGGAAGGCAGTCTGTCTGTATAGCTCTCAACTGTGGGCCTATCCACATGATGGCCAGAGGTGTGCGTGTTATGTTTTGTCTGTCCACCACACAGGTCTTGTGTCAGATATATCACTGGCATTGTGTGTGTTGAGTGCTATCAGTACATGGCTATGTCCATTTGTGTTTCTGACTTCATATTCCTGACTAAGGGTATGTTGCAGACTATCCTGTGACAAAAGCAACTTAATCAGTGTATGACAACACTATTTCACATATGGGCCTGTGTTCCAGCCTCTGTCCTCCACCTACATACCAGGCTTTGACAATATGACATGCAGTAAGAGGTTATGTACTGGCCTGAGATTATGTCATGTTGCCATTCCTGACTAAGGGTATGTTGCAGACTATCCTGTTCACCAGCAACTTACTCAGAGTATGATAACATCATTTCATATATGGGCCTGTGTTCTGGCCTCTGTCCTCCACCTACATACCAGGCTTTGCCCATATGACATGCAGTAAGGGGGTGTTATGTACTGACCTGTGATTATGTCATGTTGCCATTCCTGTCAGCATTCAAGTGCTGTTGTGGCCCCCACAGATATTGTGGGGTTGGTTCCATATATATGTGGGCTTCAGCTGCACAAAACATGTGTGCCCTTCTGCAGTCCAGAGGTCAGTGTATGTAACAGTGTTATATGTCCCTATAAGTCAGTCTATGGGGAGGGGAGTACGCACCATATATAACCTAGGCTGTTACAACATGTGAGGGATATCAGTAGTAAGTTGCCGTAAAGTATATGGCTGTACATTACCATACATTTCACCTTGAGAACATTGGTGGCCTAGTGCTTACTGCCATACAGACTGTTCTGTTTGTCAGTGTGATTGTGATGTTATCAGTTATGGATTGTTATGTAACAGATACATCCCACTCTGTCAACTTAAGTCTTTTCCCTCTAGGGATTGAGTACAGAATGTAATTAGAGGCTGCTGGACTATACATCTGCATTACTTACTGTTGATTAATTTTTATCCTGTGGCCCAGTCTGTCTTTACTGCTGTAGTACTTGAAGGCCTTGGCCTGGACAGCGACATATATTATGCTTTAGGATTACTGTATAAAATGATATGCTTGAGAGTTGCATTAATCAGAATGTATTTCAAAGTCTTAACAGCTAAATGACATGGCATATACAACTGTAATAGTATACAAATAAAACTTTCTTATGTATGCAAACCTGTGTGTGGTGTCATATCCTTTGACTTCTCTGTGGGCATATGTTTCAGGCAACAATTGTGTTTTGTATGAGTGACTCATACACTGTCCATTTGAAAAGGTGTCGACTGTAAGACTACTAGCTGTTCAATATGCTGTGCCCCCTCTAAATATGTATCTTCCTATTTATATCTCTGTGTGTGTAAGTGTAGTTACACACACACACACACACACACACATATATATATATATATATATATATATATATATATATACATATCTGCATATATGTGGTGTATATGTATCTTTGAAATGTTTATTGCTTCCACATTGTACATTCCCTATGGTAGCCAGACTGTACTGCATGATATGCTACTGATACCATCCTGACATCATACAGGTAGCATGGATTACTGTTAACGTCTTGTGGCCATGTTGTGTAGGGTCCTGGGTATGGGACTTGCAACAGTTGGTATTGTGTTGCAGGGCAGATCTGTTTTTTTCTGTGGGGGAGGGGGTGATATCAATACTTACAAGATGTATTTAAATTGGACCCCCTCACCCCCATTAACGGTGCCTTTGGTCATATATGTATTTGTTATGTTCTCTTTTATATCTATCGATTTGTATCTGTATATATATATATATATATATATATATATATATATATATATATATATCTATGTATAAATATATATATATGTATATATATATATATATATTTATATATAGATATATATATATATATATATATATATATATATATATATATATATATATATATATATATATATATATATATATATATATATATATATATATATATATATATATATATATATATATATATATATATATATATATATATATATATATATATATATATATATATATATATATATATATATATATATATATATATATATATATATATATATATATATACACACACACACACACACACACACACACACACACACACACACACACACACACACACACACATCTACATGTATAAATACATTTCCTGTACTGTTGAATGACTCTGCTGGATGATATGTTTGTGAAAACATCAGGGTTATGTATATCTAACATGGTTTTGTGGAAAATCACTTTGGCTATGGTGTACAGGGTCTTGGGTTCGAGCCTTGTAAAGATTGTTTATTTTGTTGCTGGGCAGAACAAGGGCCATTGGATACAGAGTGATTAAGGCACTTTTAAGCAGTTGTAAGCTGGTTTGTGTGGAGGTAAGCACTACTAACTTCCGGTTACAGTTTCTTATACTGATTTAGCTTCTCAATTGCTTAACCAGTGTAGGCATTGCTGACCCCTGCGCAAACAGGCTTAAACCTGCTTACTGCTGCTTAAAAGTGCTTACTCCCGCTTACCCCCATGCTAATTTCTTTAAAAGAAATGAAAAAGGGTTGATAGGAAAGTGGTGAAAAAGGGGCACAAAGAGGGAAAAACAGTGTGTAAAATAGCTAGGGATGTGGAGGACGGGTGTAAGGAAGGTCCATCGCTGCCCATTTCTTTTACAGCAACAGCTGTGCATATACACTGATTTGGAGATATATTTGGACACTCATACCCCTGAGAGAGGTGTGAGGTCAACAATAATATGTTGTGAAGCCAATTAGACCAGATTACATGTGTCCAGTGGACAAGTGTGTGAAATGGACAACTATGTATGCGGCAAGATTTTTTTTTTGGGAACAAAGTGCCCTTTTTTGAAGGTGAGAGTGGGATGTTGGGGAGGGATAGTAGGTATATTTGGGGAGGTAGGTTGGGTAGGATAATAGACAAGACAGCATACAGTGGCAGTATATGACATGTGGGGGGAAACACCTTGATGGAGAGGGGTGTTTGGAAGTCGGAAGCCCATGAGCCCCCTAGTGGAAACAGTAGGACTGAGGTCCCCACCCATGGGGAGTCACCACTGCACCTTCATGGCCCCAAAGGTGGCTGTGCTGGGGGCTGAGTAGGAGGGCCTTGATGACCTACTAGCTGCACCATGTAGCCCTCAAGCTGGTGTAGCAGATCTCCAAACTCACTATGGAGCTCGCTACAGACCAGACCATGGAGCTGGCAATGGGTGACAGTGTCCTGTCTGCACCCACTCCCAGTGGGGGGTGAGTGCCATCCCCTGAGGCGGTTCCACCCGAAGGTGGTGCAGGACCAGGGGACAAGGAGGTCCTGGGGTGGGCCCCAGATGTGCTGGTGCCCGGTGCCATGGCCAGATGAGGTGGGAGAGGTGGGTCCGCTGGGACCGGCCTTCCCAAACGTGCTATGGTGTTTGAATTTTACAACATATGTGGGTTAGTAATAGTTAACACATTCTGGGATTAGGTATAACAGCATGCATAGATATTCATATTAACCCAAAACACCAGATATGGAACAGTTGCATAGCAAACAGAACATGTGCATATATGGAACCACAGTGGCCATTAGAACAGCATGCAGGTACATTGATGGCAGCATGCCACCAATGTGGGAGTATTTCAACATGGCACATGCATAGAAACAAATTTAAATATTTATCAAACAAAAGGACATATGTCCCAACAGATTTAATAGACCACATACCGATTGAGTTGTGTATTTAGATTATTGTTGCAGATATGGTGGGGGGTGGCAGATGTCAATTAACAACTTGTATATCCCTGTAGTTCTCATTACTTTCCTAGTCAGTGCTGTGATCTGAACCTTACAGTACCCTATGACCTTAGTTTGGACAGTGGTATGGATGTAGACAACTATATACATGAACTGAGTTTTACCTGCAGTATACACCTCTTACCTGGTATGCCTGTGGAGGTATTGTTTGTTAACACTACCTGACAATTTCTACACATATTCCCAGATTCCAGGTTGATGTTATGCACATACCTGTCCATCTCTTATTGCACACACTCTGGGCATGTCTTGACAACATGCAGGTGAAACCAAGACATATTTTGACCATTGCCCTCATAAACCTTTGGTGAGTTGTACAATGACAGGTTTGTTTTCATAGCCATTTTCCAAATATGTATAGGCCTGACAGTCATTTATATGACATTAAATGCTGGCTACATGTCAGATATTAGCACACTGAAATGCCAGGGGACAGTGTAACAGCCAGCAGATATGGGCCATTTAACTGGACTTTCTGGACAAATCTGGACACTTGTGGGGTATGATTCTGCATACAGCTTATTACCACTCCCAGGATTCAAACCATGGCTGTGTCTGCTAAAAATAAAACAGTGTACATCACTGTTGAGTGTGCTATATAGATATTGCTGTATATCTCTTCTGTGATTTCTGTCTATAAGTCTCCCGTGGTTTTACAATCTGACCTTGTAATTACAGCACTCTTATATGGGGTTTCCTAGACATTTTTATTATGTAGCACAGTGTGGCTAACAGTGATGAGTAATACCTTAGTATTCGGAGCAACTGCAACACTAACAATGCCATACAATACCAGAGTAAACAGTACCAGTCCAGGATTTTAATTTTTTATTTCTAGGCACAGTTTTCATATCTGACAGACATGTGGGTGGAAAGTTTGTTAGCACTACCTGAATGTTGCCACACATATTACCATATTCCACACACTTTGGTCACAACTTCACACCATGGGGGTGGAGATGGGACTTATTACCTTCATAACATTTTGGGGAGTTGCTAGAGTGACAGGTTTGTTCTTATAGATGTCTGACAATCAGTTGTATGTCATTATTTGCTGCCTAAATGTCTGGGATCATCCCACTGATTTGCCAGGGGACAGAGTGACAGGCAGTGGATATGGGCTACTTAACTGGGCATTCTGGACATATCTGTACAGTTGTGGGATATGATTCTGCATACAGCTTACTACCACTCCCAGGATTCGAACCATGGCTGTGTGTGCTAAAAATACAACAATTCAGGTCTCAGTTGACTGTGCTATTTGGATTATGGTGTCTATCTTTTCTCTGTTTTCTAAGTCCCTCTCAGTCGTACAGTATGACCTCTTGTGAATACAGCAGTCATATACAGACATTCCTACACATTTTATTTATGTAGCACAGTGTGGGTAACAGTGCTTAATACAACAGTACTATTAAGAGATTGCAACACTACATTACCATATGATACCAGAATAAACACATGCATTCCAGCAGTTAGACCTTTATTGTCAGGCTATTAACCTTTTATTTACATACAGCCTATATGAGACTCTTCCTGCCATATTGTCTGGTGTATTCAGTACATGCCTTAAACAATACAGGTTTTATACTGGCAATTAACTTTCTACTACTTTTAGATTTATTTCTTATGACAGTACATGCAAGAGTATTACTAACCTGCATCACAAGCAACCTCTGCCGTCTACAGGCATGGGCTTCCCGGTTCACAGCCTGCTCATCAGCTGCTGTCAAAGACATAAGAGGAATATTTAGTCATACCTATCCATAATATACATGAGCTGGCAATTATTAAACAAGTAGTGGACTGATACTTAGACACAGCTGGGACATCCCCATCCTCCTAAACTCTTGAATCCACTGGTCAGCATAGTGATTCCTGACCTGCTCACCAGTTCGAGGTATGCCAGTGGCACTGGTGAGGTCACAGGCGAGACAGTCCCAGGCTTCTGCTTTATATTGGGAACCCTGGTACTGGCCCTGCAGCAGTCTCTGGTCATGGTCTTTAATAAGGAGTCCTGCCATGACTTTGGACTCCTGGATGTTCCAGCGCTGCACCCAAAAGTGCATTCCCTCTCCCACACCGGTCATAGTGCCTACAGGAGGAAGCTACAACCAGTTATGAGATGTATTCCCCTGCCTGTTGGGTTTAAATAGGGCCGATTTTCCACACTTTGCCATGATTGGACGGTTTTGAAAATGCTAAGCTATGGGCAAACCTGCTTAACTAATGTTGGCATTGCTTAAAAGGGTATACCAATGGGCAAACTTGATTTAGCTGGCCTACACATTGCTTACACCTAGTAAGCAGGGCTGTGCAAGCTTAGCATTGCTTAATTTTTAATTTGCATACTATTTACTGTTTGGCATTGATTTATTATTCATTACATGTTATCATGTTATATATGTGTTTGGTATCCATGATTCATGTGTACATACACTGTATGGTGTCCTTGTGTTTATTAGGGAATTTCAACACGTTATTACAATGACACCTCACATCTGGACTTAATGCAGTACTCCAGTTCACATATTTATGTTATGTAGTAGGTTATACAACATAAAAATGTATATAGATTCCTTTCACATGCAAAGTTTAATATTCCTATAGTGAGGATCTATTTGGTGATACCTCAGTCTTATGTACTGCTGTGATGGCTTACTGGTTGACTATAGTGTACAGGGTCCTGGGTTCAAGACCTGCAAGGGCTGTTGATTTTGTTGCTGGGCAGAACAACGGCTGTTGCATACAGAGTGCTTAAGGCACTTTTAAGCAATTGTAAGCAGGTCTGTGTGGGTTTGCACAATGGTATGCAATGCTAACCTCCGGTTAAATATGTTCACGGAGAGTTAGCTTCAATGTTGTTTAACCTGTGTGCACATTGCTTACACCAGTGCAAACGGGCTTAAACCCGCTTACTACTGCTTAAATCTGCTTACTCCTGATTACTACTGCTTAATACTGCTTACTCCCATTTATCTGTGGATTTTACAACATTATTACAATGACACCTCACATCTGCTTTGGCTTTGCTCACAGTATCTGAAGTAATAATAATGTGGTTGTGATATCACCCATAATAATAGTTTAATTGGTAATGTTAATAATTATGTTTAATATACACTAATGTAGAACTTTTGCATTACTAAAGGATTGAGGTTATGTCTTTTCTTAGTATATTATATCTTTGGAAACTATTTTTTATCTTGAATAATGTGGTTTTAAACCACATTTCAAAGTTAACTATTACTAAATCTGGAGTAATGTGTCATGAGTGAAATTCAGTAATCTGTTTGGTTAGATACCTATTATATATATTTGTTGTTAGTGGCAGCTTTTTTAGAGAGGGTTGGTGAGGGAGGGAGGTCACGTAATGTGTGTAATTCGAGGTGGGGATGATTTGATCTGGTGTGGTGTGAAAATGAAGAGGTGTATGGAGGTAGAGAAAAGGTTAGGTTGAGTAGGAAGTTGTAGATGGGTTTTTATTTTTTTTTTAGGAATTGGAGTTTGGTAAGGTGAATATGTTGGTAATTGCTATACTTAATTATCAATAATGAGTCTAAGGTGGGTAATTTTACAGGTGTAGCTGTTACAGTACATTTGAGGGAAGTGGCTTGTATTAGCAGACTTAGTGAGAAGATTAGGGATATTATGAAGATAAAATGTGAGGGTATTAGCATAGTGTGTAGTGATAGGGAAAAGAAATTAGATATGGAGGAAGAGAGCAAAAAAAATGGGGGAGAACAGTGAGGTTAAGGAAGTTTAGGATATAGTAAAATAGAAAACCAAAGGATAGACTTTGTATAATTAGGAGAGTCTACTTGAGGAAGAGGACTAATTGCAATATGATAAGTAGAAGTTGGTGTGTGTTAATTGGATGAAATTAGAAGTACAGTGCTTATTGGATGGTGATGATGAGGGTGGAGGAGTTATGGATATTATAAATGTAATTGATTAGGGGGTGGGTGAGAAAGGGGGTGGGTTAATGAACCAAAGTGAGCCAAACAGTAAAGAAAGAAAGAAAGAAGGTGCCAAACTGAAGCTAGAGGTTTTAAATGGTACGGAGCATCATAGGAGAGTTGGCGCAACAGATAAAGCTGGAGAGAAAAGATAGAGTTAGTTTACAGGATGGCAGGGTGGGTCTACACCAAGCTCAGAAGAGCTCACATAGAAAAACAACCAGTGAAGAAGATAAAAAAATCAAAAGTTAGTTTGAAGTCATTGTTTTTATTCTAACCAGAAGTTTATGTATACAATTAAGAAGTAATTGTTTAGAAAATTTAAATTTCTTAGCAGAGTGCACCAGCAAATGGTTTAGATAGCAAAATACAGGTATGAAAGCTAGGTAAGAGAAATATAATAGGATAATATATTTAAACACTTTCTAATAAGGATGGGGGTGAGTTTGGGTGATAGGCTAGAGACTCAGTACAAAAATAAATGTTATTGCAATTTAAAGTTCATGAAACATACTTTGCTTCACTTGGGTGTTATGGGGAACTTGTAGGACTTCAAGCTGGACAAAGGGTTGTTTAGAAATGCTTGTCTTAATACCGAAGGTCTTAGAAATGACTTAAAAGTGTGTTGGGTGAAAAATGGCTGAGAAACATCAGATTATTATTTTGCTTCACTTGGGTATTATGGGGAACTTGTAGGACTTCCATCTGTCAAAAGGATTCTTTAGAAATGCCTGTCCTAATACCACAGGTCTTACAAATTACTTACTGCTGCATTGGGTGAAAAAAGGTTGAGAAACAGCAGATTATTCTATATAATAAATCAGGTGAAATCCATCGGCATATCTATACCACCAGAACCATGTTGGTACATACTATTTAATTTCATGTAATACTCTGTGGTTAATTCTCATTTGACTGCTAGGCTGTGTTTTAGTAACATGAACAGTGCAAGTGATAGTAATCCATCTCATAAAACCATAGCCAGTTTACCCATTTCTGTAACTCAAGTTTGAAGATTTGGAGAAATAAACATAAAGCTGATTCCAGAAACTGCTTTTATGAATATGAATTAATGCTGCAAATTATAATGAGGTTACATATATCCAATATGTATGTATTAATAATGAAATATATTGTTATATAGGTTCATAGGTGTATACTATGCTAATGACCACTGGGGCCTTAAAAAGCCTAGCCATGCAACCAAAATGTCTGCTACAAGTTATTTTGCTTCAGCGCTTATTTTAAGGGGTTATATGTTAGCTAGGGCATGCTCGACCAGGAGTGAATTTCTGGTTTCCCATCCACTGGTCTAGATTACACTTAAATATTGTTAGGGAAAGGTTTTGCTTCACATGGATGGGAAACCTGTCCCACAGAATGGGAATTCTCTAAGACACATACCTACCCCTCCAGCATGCCTTATTTATATTGCAAGCAAAATTGTAGTCCTTGGATCTAGTAATTCTGATGCAGATCATTTTGTGGATATGCAAGGTCCATATGAGCAGGGCCCAAACATGCCTTATATGCCAGGCATAGATACTATCTCAACAGTCTATAGGAGACACTGTACAGAGATAGGGCTTTGAGGTCATCTGTATAGGACATGTTTATGCCCTGTATTCTTTTTGTGATGAGCCTCTGTAGACATTTCTGTTGTTGCATGTGCCTGGTCAGGTACATACCGAAAAGGGTGTTATACTCAATGATGGGTCTGATGAGGGACAAATAAAGTGGTATGATGATCTCCCTGGATCTGGATGGCATGCTCGTACTTACAAGTTGAGTGGCTTAGAATGAATTTCTTACTAACTTAGACCCCTGTTGGTCAAACGTTAGGTTACTATCTACATACGTCACCAAGTCCCTGACTACTAGGTCTACTCTTAGGGGTGTTTTATTGATGATGTAGTTTCTCAGGGTGTCCAATTTTCTGCAAGGTACTATTATGGATTTCTTGGCATCGAGTTTTAAACTGTAGCTTTGGCACCAGTCCTTTGTCTGTGTTAAGCCTTCCTGCAAGATGTTTGCATCTTGGGGATTCAATGACTGCTCTTAGTTTGCAATCATTCACAAATCTGGAACCCAACAGCTCCAGGTATGGAATAAGGTCATTGATAAAAGCAATACTCTTTAGATGGAACCACTGTAACTCAACAACGGCTAATATCTGGTCCTTAAGAGAGAGTATGCCATCAAGGACAACCCTAGATTCATGCATCTTAGACACAAATTTAAGCATGACATCCTATAAAATGAGTCTGAATCTTAAACTATCTAAAACATTACAGTATGACTAGATGCTGCCTCATATTTTTGGTGTGTTCTCATAAAATGTTGGTTATCTGGCAAATCATCGAGGAATGAAGTCACTAAATAATGGCAAATATTTAATTTCAGACTTCATATCATTCAGAAAGTGCATGTTAATGCAAATAATGTTATTTTTTGTCAACTAAGTTACTAACAACAGTATTTAAAATCTATCCTTTCTTTTGTGTCTTTGCCTGTATTATTTTAGCTTTGCCAGAATTTGTGCACCAGGAAGCTGATCGGTATGTCTCCATCACACCTACAGCATTTGTTATCCACCTCAGAAATAAAAATCCCCTGAAGTCTACTTAGGGTGTAAAAATACCTATGAAAACATGTCCAAGGAAAAATAATAAATCTTTTGGATTTTGTTGCATAATTGGAAGCCTTACACTTTTTCCCATTGTTCCTTGTAAACTGTCTTTCCTTTCTCTTTTCCAAAGGTTTTCTATCCTCATCCAATTCTTATACTTAACTATGAAATATTTTATATGCTCTACTAAATTATCCCTTTTTAAAAGCAGATTTTCTTCTAGACACAACTGAAAATCTTTAGTACAACAGGTCTTTCATATAGCACCCCCTGTGCTTTCCCTTTGTCTATATCCCTGATAGCTAAGGCAGTCTTTAATCTGCAGTCCAACCTTCTGTTTAGTCTCATTTCATTCTATTACCTTTCTTTTCTGAGTTACTTACTCCCAATGCATTGGTTCCTTTATTTTTTCCCAATAAATTACATTCCACTCTTGCCTATTTCTATTTTCTTTCTATTTTCTACACCCTATTTGCAATCATCTCCATTGGTAAAATCTTCATTCTTCATTTCAGAGTTAGTTCTTAGAATACTTTTTGCTACTTTATAAATACAGCATTCTGTAAAATGGTTATTAAGGACTTGCATCCAAAATCCTAGTCTCTATCTTTCAAAGTCCCAACCCCCCATTCCATTATCATCCTTATTTTCCACTTAAATTTATAACTTTGTTTTTGTTATGTATATGAGCCTTAGCTGCGTAGCTCTCAAGTACATCTTCATATTAGGTAACTAAATCACCTTCCAGGCTGACACATATAATCAGCAATGACTCAACATGCCTTGTTGCGTTTTTCAAAAATTGTACAAGTTCCAAGAGTCTGCCTTGCAGAAAAAGTATCAGCAATAATATACCAAGTTACAAAACTATGCAAAATTAATTTCACCCCATCTTCCCCATACTAATTCTTAACAGAGTAAGAAAGGTTCCATGATTCTCAAAGAGCAAAGGTTTCCAGTTTCCAAAATCATAAGAAATAGAGACATCATTGTGATTAATCTGGGCCATAAAGTCTCAGTTAAAGTGTTATTAGGGCAACAGCATTCCCCAATTATGTCTCTTAATTTTTATTTATGTATTCCTGTATGTATGTATGGATGGATGAATGGATGCATGTATTTATTTATTTATTTGCTTTTGTTTACTGTGAAAGTCAATCTGGGAACTGAAATGTCCATTATCAGAAGAGGCCTAAGGAGAAGAGCTCCAAAGCAAGAATAGAAATACAGTTTTTTTACAATTCATAAAGCATATCAAATTAAGGAAATACATGTTTCAAGATCTTGTGAATAAAATCAAAAATGCTATGTTGATACACTTGGATAGTGTCCATAATGGACAAAGTTAGGATTGCATATTCAAACTGTAAGTGTGGTACAGTTGCATAGTTTATTAGTTGTCAAGTGATATTTTATGGCAGAGATGAATTGTTGCAAGTTATTTAATTGCCTGATACAGTTTGACTAGACTCTCTGTGGTACAGAAAATGCTATTGCAGACAATGGGGATACCTATTGCATAATGTCCACAACTGGTCTTCATACATTCTAAAATTAACTTGACTACTCTTCCCATACGATGGAGGTTATAAATGAAACATGCACTCTAAATCACAGACTAGAAGTTATTCATGAAGCTCAGTATGGTTAGCTTCCAAAGTTTACTGCTTATATGTGTGGGAATCAAGAGCCAGTATTTCATCACAAATAAATGTCAGACATCAGAGTCTTCTTATTGCATAGCTGTTCATCAGGATGCTCTTAGAAAGGACTCAGTAGTCCCTAATGACTCTCTCTGTCTCTCTTCTATCTACTACCTACACTGGAGATATAAAAAACATAGTAGGCCCTGAGCCAGAACTAAAAAATGGCTAGGTGTAACAAAATTATAACTTTTTAGCCATACCTTCACGCAACCATCAGAACCACTTTTGGTCTGTTAGCCCATGCTTTCCCTAAGAGGTACGAGCTGACTAAGACAAGTTATCATCCAGACAGAGATTAAGGGTGAGTCAGTGATTTTGTCTACTTCTGTCCCATACCTAGCCTGGAGCACACTTTCAGAAGGTGCCAGAGGGGAGTGTGCAGTGGGCTATTTGTGGAGGACATTTCCTCACTTCTGCAAGGAGCATACCATCAAAGCAGCCGTGCTCTTCCCACTGTGACATGAGTAGTGGTTTCTCTTCTCTTTACCAGGTAGATTAAATGACCTTGTGTGCTTCTGACTGCACACAGACTTCCTCCACCATGGAGTGGGGAGTGGACCATGGCCTTTCACGCCTCACTGTCTCTGTCTGACTCTTCCTATGCCAGAACCACTAAGCAAACCACCTCTGCCTGAGACAGAGTTATGACTCCACCTCCCTGTGGTATGGAGCCAGACAGAACCCTTCCATTTTCAGTAAGTTGTGATGTCAATGCTATGAAAATAAAGTTCATGCTTTGTAGAGAACAAAATCTGTTTTCTTAGCGCAAAGTGGTACTACCTATGACAGTGTAGTAGTGGTATTAATCTAATGAAAGATTGATACCTGACAGACTCATATAGCTGCCCAGCCTTATAGTCCAAACATAATTACTACATAATCACATATTACTAGCACAGCTGTTGTCATACATGATGTCACTCATCGTTCATTTCTCAAGGGTTTATCAAGTGCTTCATTAATCCAGAAACAAAAAGACACACTAAAACCTTAATCAAACTTTTCTGTATGTTCTGGAACTGAACAGTGAATATTGTTATATGCAGACATTTCTTTTTTACTTACATGTGTAGAGAAAATTGATTAATACTATTTTTCTCTATTTTTTTCATAAGGATTCAGTTTTTACAGTAAGTGTCATTTGTGTATATAATTTAGTTCAAGTTAGCATTAGTCATATGGGTTGTTCAATTTCATTATTGTCAAAGCATAGAAAAATAAATAATGTCTTCCAAAAGCCTGCTGTAATGCTGTTGTTGTTGTGTCTTTCGGCTTTTCTTGGTTAGGGGTCGCCACAGCAGAGCTCCGGCCCGCTAATGATTGGCAGTAGATTTTTACGTGCCGAGTTGCCGGCCCTGATGCACAACCTTCAACGAAGGTACGCCCATTCATGCATGTCTTTACACAGAACACGCTCTAGCTGAGAATCAAACAGGACAATGTCTTACTGTGAGGTGACAACGCTACGGGAGCACCACCACCGCAGTTTAAAAGCCTGCTGTAATAAACTGTCTAAATAACTCGGGTAACCAATATGTAAACATCATCACGGTTGACTTTTAGAACACATTGTATTACTGAATACAAGGAAGAAACTAATACTGACTGTCACCATTTCTTAAAACAATATTAATATCTATCTATCTATCTATCTATCTATCTATCTATCTATCTATCTATCTATCTATCTGTATATACAGATGTATATAGATATATATATATAGACATATATATATATATGGAGACACATATACCCCCCCCACTTTGTTGTACACCATGTTCTTTTCATTTAAAACGTTTTTTAAATATCACCTGTTCTTTGCCTGCCAAATAAATATGTTTAATATATCTTATTTTATTTTCTTATGGCTAACACTTCCTGAATATTGCAAATGTTGTCTAATTGAATGTTACAGAAAACAAAGATTCAGATGTACTCTGTAACAGGAATTCAAAGCACTGGTAAAAGCTACTTTTATATAGAAATACAGGTCATCCTTGATTAAAAACAGAACTGCCAAAATGCTTCTTAGATGACATTGCCAACATTATGCATTAACTTAGCTTTCTTTGGTCTTATGTTTAATATCCTTTGGTGCAATGTGAACTTAAAATCATACTGTTATAATTTGAAGACAACAGTACATTATGTAACTTAGTGACAGAGCATGTCTCTTTGATGAGTCTTACATAAATATGATACATTTATTCATAAAACTACAGAAATAGAGGGTGAAAACTAATTATCAATGTCAGCTAGGCTGCTCAAACTTTTCTGTAATGTTTACATCTATGAACCTGAACCATAAATTATATCTACATGTAAGAGAACTTGTAGCCTTACACATATTCCAGCATAGCAATCAATACTGCTCATAAAGGAGGCTCCATTTAATCTCCTAACCATACCCAGTGTCATCCTTGTTGTGTCTTTCGGCAGGGGTCACCACAGCAGAACTCTGGTCCGCTAATGATTGGCGGATAGATTTTTACATGCCGAGTTGCCAGCCCTGACGCACAACCTTCAACAAAGGTACACCCATTCATGCATGTCTCCACGCAGAAGACACTCTAGCTGAGAATCAAACCGGACAGCGTCTTACTGTGAGGCGACAACGATACCACAGCACCACCACCTCAGCACCCAGTGTCATGTTCTTTTTCCAGCTCCATGCACCTG
>NC_056744.1:947613656-947676539 GCF_019279795.1 Protopterus annectens
AAAGGCTCCAGGGCCATTAGCCTAGTACACACCTATAAATACACATGCATAAATGTACACATACACAAATACAGACAAATAAACATAAACAAAGCCACACAGATACATACATAAATATATACATACACAAAAACATCACATAAAGAGGGGTGTCTGTCTAAGTAATATATAAAGGAAGTTGTATAAAATGAAATCACATTCCTCACCTTGTGCTTACCAAAAAATTATTTTTAAAAAGCGCATTCACCCATATCTGTTAATCATGTAAAGGTCTTCCTCAGATCTCATTTTGCGTGCATGTACTAATGTGATAGTTCATCAGCCTTTAGAATATTGCATCAGTTTTTAAATGCAATGACTAAAACAAAGAACTGCCAAAATGCTTATTAGATGGCATTGTAAGGGGACATATCTGTTTTCCATGATCCCCACCAGAGAGAGAAACAAGTGTTGGGAGGAGGTATATCAACAGAAATGCTTTCCACTCTGTAAACTGTCATGTTGTCGGTGATGCCCAAGAGATCATCCACAATGCCTGTGCAGGTGTGCGAGGCAGTTTCCATGACTCCAACATATGGCACACTTGTGAAACTTATATCAAATTTGCCAGGGGGTGACATTCCTCAAAGGCTTCTTGTGTGGGATGCAGGTTATGCACTGGTGCCCTGGCTAATGATACCTGTAAGAAACCCACTCAACCCCACTGAGTAAGTATATAATGAGTAAGGATACAACTAGGAATATCATAGAATATGCATTTGATTTGCTTAAGTCAAGGTTCTGGTGTCTAGACACATCAGGAGAAACACTGCAGTATCACCCCCACACCTGTGCTGAAATATTTACTGCCTCTGCCATGTTACGCAATACAGTTCTCAGGAAAAGCTTCAACAAGGACAGGACCAAAGTTTCAAAAGACCACAGGCCAGGCCAGGCCAACAGCAGCAGCAGGTACAGATGAGGAGTATGATGAGGAACCACCAGCTGCAAATGGTGCTGGCAGATAAATGTGTGCACAGTATGCCCTGGCTCTAGCTAAGAGGCAAAGGCTAGCACATACTATCACTACCTACGTGAAGGTCTAGGATTTCATGCAGATACACAAAGGAAAACTGATGTCTGTCATGCACCACAACCATTACTTAACCATTTAATAACTGTGTTCTAATAGCATCAGACAGGGACACCCTCCCAAAGACACAGTTGTCACTTGCAGTAATGACAAGAGTATATGAGGAACCCATTAAAAATGTTATATAACTGATTACTCTCCTAAGGAAATATATATACATATATATATATATATATATATATATATATATATATATATATATATATATATATAGGGTCCCTATTAAATAAACAAAAGTGGAAATGTCGAATGGCCAAATAAATGAAAAGGCCATTCCTCGAAATGAATATCATGGTGGGCTGTGCCCCCACACCCCCCGCTAATTATATATACCAACTCCGAGATCACACTACAGTGAAGAAAGGGCAAAATTTCCAGCCTTTACTGTACCGCGATTTTACAACGGTGGTATCGAGGAATGGCCTTTATAAATTTAGTAAGCTTTTCTATAGTGCCTGAGTAGGGCACTATATCAAAAGCTTTGACCAGGTCAGGGTAAGCTGTGTGCACAATCTTGCCCTCATCTATTGCTTTGTTAACCCTCTCAAAGAAGTCCACCAGGTTTAATATTCGTGACCTTCCTTTAACAAAGCTGAACTTTGATGAATCCATCATTTGCAGGTTACCTATGTCCTCATTTATCATGTCCATGATTATTCTTTCCATGGACCTGGATAGACGTCGGTGTGCTACATGAATGTGAGCAATGTCTGCCAGATGCACACACACACACACACACACACACACACACACACACACACACACACACACACACACACACACACACACACACACACAGTCTGATGGTAGTCTTTTATATTGATTGGCAGCTTTATCACATTAAGGTCAGGAGTTAACAACAGGGTCAGAGTTGACATGATGGTTAAGGCATTTGGGTTGACATACTGGTTAAGGCATTTGCCTTATAAACACATGATACATGGTTTGATTCTCACCTTTGAGAAGTATGCCTCGGCTTAAAAGGGACCCCTGGGGTTGTTAGCCCAACAATCACCTATAAACATCTATATCTAAGTTTTAATAGAAGAAACACTTTCACAAGAGTGGTATGCCTGTATATTTTAAATTAATTTTATAACCCTGAACTGTCATCAGTCTTCAAGCAGGGACAGTATATAACCTGCTGTATTACACCAGTGAGTAAATAGGTGTCATGCTCCTTCAAGGTTATTAATAATTAGACCACTCTCTCTCTTTCTCTGAACATTACGCCACTAAGAGTCATCCCCCTTGTCACCATAATTAAGCATTATAAAGTAATCTGCCTAAGTAGCTGCTACCATTCCCAGGCTTCTTTCATCATGTGAGAGAATGTTGTGAATACATTTCCTGGAGTAGCCTCCTAATCTTTGCATTTTCCAGTGAAGATCCTCATACCTGCATCTCATTCTAGGAGCTTTTTTAATATGAGAACAGAGGAGCCTGACTTGTCACCCAGGTCAAACTATGTGTTGTGAGCACAGTGTAGATGTTCTCCCAACAGAGAACCTGCAAATAGGCTGTACATTGCTCAGCTGCTTCCTGCTGAAATTCATCCACATTGAATTATCACAGTGCCAGATGCCTGTGGTTGCTTTCCTTAAGGTTCCTTAATTGCAGCAGTATTCATCTGTGTAAATGAGTGAATTTTCAGAATGTAAGCCAAAAAAGAGTTATTCATTTCTTTCAATCTTGCAGTCACCCCTATAACAGCACCAAGGGTATTCAACTTCAAAAGTTAAAAATAAGCTGAACCTTGCTGTCACACTGCCAGCCCAGCTATCTGGAATTTTGTAAATAATTCTATGTCATATGTTTATATTGATATGATATGTACAGAACTGCATGTTAGGTACTGAGCTAGATTGAACCACAGCATGTCTTGTTGACTTAGAAGAGAAATGCATATAAACTATACATCTGCGCAAATGTATGTTTTAATAGTAGAAACTGGAGCATACAGAGTTAACTTGCAAAACTTCAAGAAAATAAGTTGAAATTAAATTGTTTTACGATTGTGCTATAAATGTTAGTTTCAATGCAGCACTGAAACAGGATGTCTAGAACTACTGTGCCTTCTGTATTGTTTTGTAAGTGGTTTATTGTTTTATGTCTTCTAGCAACTGCAAACATCTGAAGGCTATGCATTTTTCAGAAGGAGATGTCAAATGCTACAATGGAGTTTAGCTTGAAGACTTAAGTCAGGTGACAAAAAGTGATGTTATCCAAGTTAACCCAGCAGTAATATTTGATATTAATTTAAGAACTCTCTCAAAGAGAGACTTTGTATTTTGTCTTGGACCTAGAAAGAACATCCACTCATCATCACCATCTCTACTTGCCCTGCTCTGTAAGTAAGTTTTTTAGGGCATTGTAATGTTTTGGATATAGTTAGGAATATAGTCAAGATCAGTTTAGATGTTTTCTTTATTTATTTGAGACTGTCCTGCAATGTAGTTTTAAATACTTACTGCGATTTTGAACTCTGAAGGTTACTGTGTTGATATACTGAGTATTGTCTTGTTCTTTTATTATTTATTAAATGTATTTAAACCCATATTTGTCACTAATATTTGTGAGACATGTTTAAGCTCTGAGAGTACTTGCATATTTATTTGGTGACACTGTACAGGCCATTCCTAAATACCCTTGCTCTTGGTCAGACTATCATTTGGATAATACTGACATTATACAGTAGTATTGAACACCCTTTGTAAAAACCTTATAGCAGCTAAGTAGGGGATGGTGGCAGTGGAAACTAATTTATAGTCTGGGCAAAAGGGGCCTAGCTAGTAAACCTGTGCCAGCCTTCCTCATATGTGTGTGTGTGTGTGTGTGTGTGTGTGTGTGTGTGTGTGTGTGTGTGTGTGTGTGTGTGTGTGTGTGTGTTTGTGTATAAACCAAATCTGTGTGTGTCTGTCATCTACTTGGGCAGGGACATGGAGCACTGGTTGGACAGGGAGGGTTCTGGATGTCTTGGCTTAGCCCCTGAGCTGAAATTTTAACCCTATAGCTGTGCTAGTGTGGAGACGTGTTGGGGATCTGGAGCTCGAGGTAGAAACTAGCCTCAGAGTGACTGTGATCTCTGTATGCTCTTAAGGGAAATTGCACTTTACTGTGTGTACTTGTCATCCTCCCAGTGTGTACATCCCCTAGCTTTGCCACTGGTGAGGACTGGGGGTCCTTAATTACTGGGCCAGTGCAGGGGTGTCTCATATTAATTGGTGGCAGTGATGGGATATCCACATCAAATATTAATTGATGGGCAGTGGTGGGATATCCACATCACATATTAATTGGTCGACAGTGGTGGGTTGACAGTTGTGGGATAGCCACATAACATATTAATTGGCTTGTAGTGGTGTGGATATTGAATTCCTGTAGCCTTTGCACAGTGGTCACTGAAGGTGTTTGTGCACTCAATCAGCCATGCAGTGAACATTCAGAGTTTCACATCACAATTGTTTTATTTATTTATTTATTTTTGTTAGTGTAGTTAGTCAGGGAGAGCAGGCAAGGATGTCAGCAGAGGAGCATGGCAAGTTGACAAAGACCCAGTTGGCTGAGATGTGCCAGGCTACAGGACTGGTGCATGCCAACCCGACTAAGGCAGAAATTATTGTAGCTTTGGGCACAGCTACATCGCAGACCTGCTATCAGGAGGACAACCAGGCTGGCCTTGGAGATGTACAACTTTCAGAAAATGAACTGATCAACCTTTCCACAGAGGACTTAAAAATCCTTCTGGAGTTAAAGAGACTTGAGCTGGAGGTCAAGCATTTGGATATAGAAGCAACAGAGAGACTGAGATGTCTATAGGCTGAGGAAAATGAGAAACTGAGATGTCTTGAGGCTGAGGAAAATGAGAAACTGAGATGTCTAGAGGCTGAGGAAAATGATAAACTGTGACATCTAGATGCTGAGGAGAAGAAGAGGCAGAGGCAACATGAAAAGGAGATGCTAACTGTTTGCCAGAGTAATGGAAGTAATGGGGAAGGGAGTAACCAAACCCCAGAAGCAACAAAGATCAGGAAATTTCTTCCACAATTTACAGAGGGGGATAATGTTGATGGCTTCATTCATATGTTTGAAAGAGTATGTAAACAGTATAATGCTGACCAAGGGCTCTGGGTATGATTGCTTACTCTATTACTCCATGGTAAAGCTGTAACTGTTATTTCTAAATTGTCTAATACTGATTGCTTAAATTACAATATTGCAAAAAAACTGTTTTGAGAATGCTTTAAGTTAACACTTGAAGCTTATAGAAAAAAGTTTTGTGAGCATAGATGCAAGGCAGATAAAAGTGTGTGTGAATACATTGCTGAACTAAGCACTTATTTTCATAGGTGAGTGAGTGGATGTCAGGTCACTATTTTTGAAGGACTGGCAGACCTTCTGGTGAGGGAACAAGCCCTTGGCACTTTACCCGAGGACATGAGAATCTGGTTAGCTGATAGGCAATGTAATACTGCAGATGAGTTGGGAAAAAGGGAGACCTATACCTAGCAAGCAGGGCATCACTGCACAGGAAATGGATACCCAGTGATGCTCATGGGTCTAAGGGAACCCATAGTGGGCAGCCCAGACTGCCCCAACAGAGTCTGGCAGTAGCAGGGGAAGCCTGTTCAGGTATACATCCAGGACCAAAGGTTACATTTTTTTTAAATACAACCAATGGGGCCATGCAGCATATAGATGCCCAGAGAGGCAAGGTGGGCAACAAAAGGTGAGAGAGCCAGTAAGTGAGAATGACAAATTGCCAGCAGTAAGCTGTCTTCGAGACAACAAGGGTGCCAAACTATCATAGTAGATAGAAAATAGGCCAATGCTAAGAGAGACACAGCCTCTGACCTAACCATTGTAAAGCGTGCAATGGTTAAAGAGGAGTACTACTTGCTGGGCAGTCTACTCCAGTTAGAGCTGTAGGAAGGACCCCATTCCAAATACCTTGGGCTAGGGTTCACCTTGACTGTGAGGGTGGAAAAGGAAGCCAGAAAATAGGTGTGTTTGAGGATATCCCTGCAGATGTCCTGCTAGGGAATGATTTTGATATTGCAGTACCCTGTGTGCATGCAGTTACATGCAGTCAGGCTTGGAGACAAGCATGTGGGTCTGCTAGTCTGGGGGAGACCCAAACAGACCAAACACTTGCAGCCAAGACTAGTGAGGTGATTACTTCAGAGAGGGAGCTACCCTGTACCAGTGAGACTGAAGGTGAGCCACATCTGCTTGTGGGTACTGATGTTCCGTTGGACAGAGTGATTGCAAGGGCAGAGGTAAGTAGTAGTACCCAGGCTGACAGTAAGCACCACTGTAAGATAATACCAGAATTCATGTGGAAGGGGAGCTTGGAAGGGTTACTAAGAGAGAGATGAGACTAGCTCAGTTCTCAGACCCTACATTACAAAGCCTGAGGGAGGTAGCTAGTGAGGCATCTGATTCTCAAGGGAAAGAGGAATCTGTATATTGGGACAAAGTGTTATTATATAGAGACTGCACCCTTGAGGGAGGGCTAGATGGTGAGAGAATACAGCAGTTGGTAGTACCCAGAGCCTACCATCTGGCACTTCTAGCCATTGCCCATGATATTCCCTTTGCAGGTCATATGGGCATAAACAGTACAAAGAGACATATTATGCAGAACTTTTATTGGCCTTGGATTTATAGAGATGTAACAGGGTACTGTAGGATCTGTGAGCAGTGCCAAAAGGTAGGCAAGGCAGGAGACAAGGTGAAAGCTCCTTTGATGCATTTGCCTGTGATTGAGGAACCATTTCAGAGGGTAGCTATGGATATTGTGGGGCCTCTGAGTTCCCCAAGTTCCACAGGGAAAAAGTATATCCTAGTGGTAGTAGATTTTGCTACCTGATGCCCTGATGTGGTGACTCTGTCTTCCACTGATGCAGAAAAGGTGGCAAATGCTTTGTAAGAGATTTTCAGCAGGGTAGGTTTCCCAAACAAATACTGACTATCAGAGGTGCCAATTTCATGTCAGACCTGCTGGCTTGTCTGTGGAAGCACTGTGCGGTGAAGCACCTAAAGACCACCTTCTACAATCTCCAGACTAATGGTCCTGTTGAGAGGTTAAACTCTACACTCAAGTCCCTTGCTATGGGCATTTGCAGTCCATTTTAAGAGGGAGTAGGACAATCATTTGCCCCATCTGTCGTTTGCTTACACAGAGGTGCCGCAGGAATCCACATGTATTTCATCCTTTGAGTTGTTGTATGGGCATAGGGTGAGGGGACCTCTAGATTTGATTTGAGATGAGTGGGAGGGTGAGTGTGAATCCCACAAGGAGTCTGTTGTGACATATGTCCTAAACCACACGACAAGGCTCAGAGAACTCATGGGTTTGGCCCAGGAGAACCTGGCAGAAGCCCAACAGCAGGAAAAAGGTCTGGTATGACAGGAATGCTCGAGTTAGAGAGTATGCTGTAGGGCAGCAGGTAATGCTTCTCATTCCCCTAAGACACACTAAACTGCAGGCAGCTTGGGAAAGACCCTGCAAAGTGGTAAGGAAAGTCAGGGATGTTAACTACATGGTAAAACTGCTAGGCAAGAGGCAGGGGCACAAACTGTACCATGTTAACATGATGAAACCTTACCATGATAGGGAGGCCATTGTGCTGAGTATTTGCCGTGAATGGCAGGAGGAGTCTAAAGGGGATCTTGTGACTGATCTCAGTGAGGCTCAGACTGAAACCTCAGTGTAAAGGGTAGCAACATCCCAGCAGCTATCCCCTACCCAGGTTCGAGAAATCTGAGAAGTGTTACCGGAGTTTGGGGGCATGTTCACTGAGAAACCAGGGTGCATCCACGTGGTGCAGCACCATATGGGTACAGGACCTCAAAGACCTATTAAGCAGGTCCCTTATAGTGTACCTGAGAGAGTCAAACAGACTCTGAGGGAGTAGATACAGAAAATGTTGAAACTAGGAGTAATTCAGGAGTCCAGCAGTACCTGGGTCTCCCTAATGGTGCTAGTACCAAAAATACATGGCAGCACAAGATTCTGTGTGGTCTACAGGAAAGTAAATAGTCAAACAGAGTCAGATGCCTACCCCATGCCTAGGACAGATGAAGCCCTAGAACAGCTGGGTGGAGCTAAATATCTTACCACCATTGATCTTACCTAGGGTTACCGGCCGGTGCCCTTGACTCCCAGTGCAAGAGAGAGGTCAGCCTTTGTAACTCCTTTTGGCTTGTATGAGTTCATGAAGATGCTTTATGGGATGAAAAATGCCCCAGTGACTTTCCAGAGGGTGGTAGATCATATCCTAGCAGGAGCAGAAGATTTTGCCCTTGCTTACCTAGATGACATTGGTATCTACAGCCATTCCTGGCAAGAGCACCTTCAGCATGTCAGGGAGGTGCTCGGCAGACGACAGAGGGCAGGATTTACCATTAAGCCCAGCAAATGCCAGGTGGGTATGGCAGAGGTTTCCTACCTGGGATATAGTGTGGGGAGTGGTAAGATCAGGCCAGAACCTGGAAAAGTGGAAGCCATTCAGGGATGGCCTGCCCATGTTACCAGGTGAGGGCATTCTTAGGGACAGCAGGGTACTTCAGAAAGTTTGTCCCCAATTATAGTACCACAGTTGCTCCTCTCACAGACATGACAAGAAAAATAGGCCAGATAAGGATGTGTGGACCCCAGCATGTGAGCAGGCATTCCAGAAGCTAAAAGGAGCTTTGAGAGGACCCCCTGTGTTAGCTAGTCCATATTACAACAAAGAATTTGTTGTGCAGGTGGATGCTTCAAACCATGGGGTGGTGGCTATACATAGATCTTGTCAGAGGGAGAAGAGCACCCAGTGGTATATCTCAGTCATAGGTTCCAATGCAGGAAGGAATGCTTAGCCATAGTGTGGGCACTGCAGGAACTTCAGCCTTATCTGTATGGAAGGAAATTCACTGTAGTAACAGACCACAATCCCTTAACATATCTACATTAAGCCAGCCAGCAAAATGTCACGTTTCTAAGGTGGAGCCTAGGGTTGCAAGCATATGCTATGACAGTCCAGCACCACACTGGGGTTAGCAATGCCAACACAGATGGGCTCTCAAGACAGGGAATGGGGAAAGGTATTCCGAGATAGGGTCAACCCTCTCAAGCATGTTTTTCAAGGGTCACTTGAAAAGCTAGCTTGAGTTTTTTTTGGGGGGGTGTCACACTGGCAGCCCAGCTATCTGGAATTTTGTAAATAATTCTATGTCATTTGTGAATATTGATATGATTTATACGGAACTGTATGTTATGTACCGAGCTAAAATGTAACCACAGCATGCCGTGCTGACTTAGAATCGAAATGCATATAAACTATATACCTGTGCAAATGTATGTTTTAATAGTAGAAACCAGAACATACAGAGTTAACTTGCAAAACTTCAAGAAAATAAGTTGAAATTAAATTGTTTTACGATTGCGCTATAAAAGTTAGTTTCAGTGCACAAGGAGACAGGGTGTCTAGAACTAGGATGCCTTATGCATTGTTTTGCAAGTGTTTTAGTGTTGTATGGCTTCTAGCAACTGCAAACACCATGGCCAAAACCCACCTGCTATCTAGACTTATATATGTATCCCATATCCTTATCAACCTATGTAAATCAGACCTTAACAAATTAGAAGCCTGCTATAATAAAATATCCAAATTTGCCACAAAATCACCATACAGATCAGATCACTGCCAATCCCTCAAGCAGCTCAGTTGGCTTGAACTCCCACAACTCCTATACTTTAACCAGTTAAGCCTAGCCCACCAAATTCTACTCTACCCAAACAAAACTCCACCCCTCAGACATCTAATCCAGCCATACTCTGCTCCTTGATCCTTCTGCTCTGACAATAAATACTACAAGTTACTAGAGCGAAGAACTGAGCTGGAGAAGGCCTTTTCTCCAACTATACTTCCAAATAATGGAACACCCTACCAACTACTCTTGCCTCCATTTCCTCATCAAAACAATTCAAATCATTTCTGAAAAATCATCTAGCAAACTCCTAGCTCTGCCCCTGCATTCCCCAGGATAAACCACACCCTAAACTCTGACCTCACTTTCTACACCCGTGTATAACTTAATATGGTCTTTCTCTAAACTACCATTAAACATTGTACCTCCATGACAGCAAAAAATATACACTTTGTATGTAAGTATGTATTGTAAATGCTACTTGTGAGCTTCATTATTACTGTAATCACAATGAAAAGTCTTGTTGATATAACTCGTATTCAATTACTTTTTGACTTGTCGATTAACATTGAATACTTGTCTGAATTGCTAATTTGTGTATATGCCAATGTATATGCCAATGAATACTTGTCTGAATTGTGGATTTGTGTAATTGTCATTGTATTACTTGGAGCTTTTCTCCCCGGGCCTCCACTGAAAATGGGTACAAGCCCAATTGGACTTTCCCAGTAAACAAATGTAAAATAAACAAATAAATAAATAAAATCTGAAGTTTATGTATTTTTTACAAGGAGATGTCAAATGCTACAATGGGGGGTTTAGCTTGGGAACTTAAGTCAGGTGACAAAAAGTGATGTCATCCATGTTAGCCCAGCTGTAATATTTGATATTAATTTAAGAACTCTCTCGGAGAGAGACTGGGCATTTTGTATTTTGTCTTGGACCTAGAAAGAACATTCATTCATCATCATCATCTGCACTTGCCTTGCTCTGTAAGTAAGTTTTTAGGGCATAGTAATGCTTTTAAATATAGTTAGGAATATTGTAAAGATCAGTTTAGATGTTTTCTTTATTTATTTGGGACTGTCCTGCAATGTTGTGTTAAATACTTCCTGTGATTTTGAACTTTGAAGTTACTGTGTTGATATACTGAGTATTGTCTTGTTCTTTTATTATTTTTTATTAAATGTATTTAAACCTATCTTTGTGGCTGATATTTGTGAGGCATATTTAAGCTCTGAAAGTACTTGCATATGTATTTTGTGACATTGTACAGGCCACTCCTAAATAGTCTTGCTCTTGCTCAGACTACCATTTGTATAATAGTAACACTACACAGTAGGATTGGACACCTTTTGTAAGGGGATTATAGTAGGTGGTAAGTAGGGGGTAGTGGAAGTGGAATCTGTCTTATAGTCTGGGCAGAAGGGGACATAGCTAATAAACCTGTGCCAGCCTTTCCCAGGTGTGTGTGTGTGTGTGTGTGTGTGTGTGTGTGTGTGTGTGTTTATGTATAAACCAAATCTCAAAGTGTGTGTGTGTGTGTGTGTGTGTGTGTGTGTGTGTGTGTGTGTGTGTGTGTGTGTGTGTGTGTGTGTGTGTGTGTGTGTGTGTGTGTGTGTGTGTGTGTGTGTGTGTGTGTGTGTGTGTGTGTGTGTGTGTGTGTGTGTGTGTGTGTGTCAGCTACTTGGTCAGGGACATGAAGCACTGGTTGAACAGAGAGGGTGCTGGAGGTCTTGGCTTGGCCGCTTAGCAAAGATCTTAACCCTACAGCTGTGCCAGTGGGGAGTCATATTGGGGATCTGGGGAAAGAGGGAGAAACCAGCCCCAGACTGACTGTGATCTCTGTGTGCTCCTAAAGGAAATTGCACTTTACTGTGTGTATACTTGTCATCCTCCCAGTGTGCATGTCCCCTAGCTGTTGTCAGTGGTGAGGATTAAGTCTCCTTCATTACTGGGCCAGTGCAGGGGTATCACACTAGCATAAAAAGTACTAACAAGAACAAATCTCCCAACTAAGACTTCCCATAAGATTATTCATCTAATGGCAGTGGTGTTTACCTGGTCTATCTAAGTTGGGAAGCACACAAAAGGGTTCTAAGTGCAGTCATTATATTGGCCAGAGGGCTCAGTAGTCAGTTGTCTGCATTTAATGTGCTGGTACAAATTCTGCACATTTGCACAAAGTTGGTCACTATGCCTGTGCCCTGTACATATGCAAACATCTAGAAACATTGTTTACTGTCATTATACTGTGAAAGTTTACTGCTCTATTTATTGTTTTTTTTGCACTTCTTTAAAGTTAAAAGTTGCATTTTCAAACTGCTGTAAGGGCTTCTGTTCTGCACTGAAATACTTTGTATCTAGTGTTTCTTGGTTAGTATTAGGCATCTGTTTGAGATTCCTTACCATCTGGGCTCCAAACCCATCATTTTACAATAAGTGGTTAAAGTCTGCACTCTTGTGATAGAAGAAGGCTGATTTCACCTATATGAGCTGGGAATTGCTGGTGGAAAGCTCATTTTGTGCTTACCTGATTGGCCTTAGGGCAAAGCATAAAACTTGCTTTTTTTCTGATTGTATATAAGCCTCATGTTTGCGAGAAGCTGCTCTTCATGCAGCAGCAATTACTGGTGCCTTTTATATACACAGTCAAACGAAGTAGAAATTTTCTTATAAAAAAAATCTCAGAATTTTACTTCAGTCCTGTGTTACTCATTGGGCAACTAGTTTTCAAGGTAAGGAGTATTCACACATTTATTTAGGACTATTTAGGTCTACCTTACATTATTATAGCACCCAGGACTATTGTTGCTCAGAGAACATCAGGTTTGGTGCTGGGCAGCATTGCTGGTTAGGTTAGCAGCAGATTACATCAAGGAAGCACCCTTCCCTCATCTGGAAACAAACACCCTCCACTCCTATCCCTTCAAGTACACATTAGAACCTGCAATGATGAATGGGCACTTTCCTGCTATCTCTGCATTCAGCTTGGTGGACATGGACATCCTGACAACCATATTATGTACACCAACAACCACTTAATTCTCAAACAGACAAATGCAGTATGTGAGAGATGTAGTTGCACATCGACATTGGAGATTAGGCTTTCACATACAGACACAAAAAGCAACAAACGATTATCAGTGACTCACAGACATGACTCATGGTACCCACAAAGGACCACACACATAGACCCACATATGCAGAGATGTTCGCATGTAACTTACCCAAACCCCAAAGGCCTCTGAGGTGCAGTCTTCAGAAACTCTGCAGGAACACAAACAAGAAAATTCCCATCACAACACATAAAACCATATTTTATTGTGTCTGAACTAATAAGGCAAAACATGGCACAACCCAATATTCTGGTCATAAGAGACTCCATTGTGAGACATACTGATGTCCCTCTTATCAGGCTGGATAAGGGGAAGGCTACAGTTAGTTGCCTGTCAGGAGCCAGGATTAGCCAGATCACGCAAGCACTCAGGTCACTTACCCCTAATCAGCTGTATGATTCAGTCATAGTCCATGCTGGTATAAATGACCTGAGACATACCTCCTTGGACTATATGAAGAGAGACATGATGGAACTCTTAGAATATGTTTCACAGGCATGTTTTGGGCCTAGCATTGAGCAGCATTCTACCATCTCCAAGGATAATGCCACAATACCAGCAGAAAATGATTGACTTTTAAAACCTGGCTTAGTTTATGGTGTCATTCCAAAGGGATCAAATATGTTTCAGCCTAGGAGGATGCGTTTGACAGATCATATGGTTTTGCCTGGGATGGTCTTCATCTGTCACCGCTAGGCTTTTGGATATTGGCTAAAACATTATACACCCCTATAATGCCTTTTTTATGCATTGCCAAACAGACACGCCTTCCAGCATAACAAAGCTTCTCAGGACAAGGTGTTACTGCTCAATGCCAAGAGTCTCAACAAAAAAACTGCACTCCCTGGAAGCTTTCCTCACCCAGGAGAATGCAGACACCTGTGCAGTCACCGAAAAATGGTCCAAAGCCACAGAAAGCACTCTGGCAGTGAATAGCTATAATGCCTTTAATGCATTCTGACTACCCACTGAACTTGAAAGAGCAAAAGGTGGAGGTGTAGCTACATAAATGATAAGCACACCTCAGGGCAGGTAAAAAAATATGACATGCTTGAGCTACTGCATGTCAAACTACTCATGGGAATAATTCATTACCATATTTGTTCTACCTACAGGTTCCCCAGCATGAACCCGAAAACTCATACATCATACCTGATGTCACTAGATTCACTCACCATCTAGCTGAATACCATACTCATGGGTGATTTTAACTACCCCATCCATTAATTGGGAGGCATACATGACCAGAAATATGCAGTCTGTAAGATTTCTTGACTTTGTAAATTCAAATGCTCTGGAGGAGCTAGTTTGCACTCTGACTAGGGAACAAATATCCTAGATCTGATACAAATAGGGGAGAGAATTGCTCCCCCTCCCCCAGTCTGATGTCTTCACTGGTAAGATCAGAACACAAAACTGTCTACTCTTGAAATAAAGATAAAACTAGTTCCCCACACCTAACTGCAAAAACTTTAAGAACTACCCCTATTAATGGATGGCATAGCTAGTTTCCAAGCTCCTCCAAATCCAAAAAGTACAGAAACCTATGCAGAAGTTTACACAAAAACCCTGTATGACCATATAAACAACTGCATAGATATAGCAGTATCAGACCAAAATAAACCCAGGTCCAGGTTAATAGGTTGTACAACAAAAGAAAGGAAATCCTGTTGAGAAGTAAGAGGAAATGTGCACAGTAGAGCAGGGAACTAAGCAAGCTTCTGAAATCAGACTTTGAGATAAAAATAGACTCCAAAGCTAAGATAACCATAAGGCATTTTTTAGTTATTTCTGTAAACTTAAGGACAGCTCCCAACAATGTGGGGAATTAGTTGTAGATGACATCACCTATACATAGACAGGGGATATATAGCAAACGTGCTGGCTGACCAACTCAGCTCAAATTTCACCTTCCCATCACCCCCAGTTCTCCCCCAGAAATACCTTCTACCACTCCACCACAAATTATCACCAAAGAACAGGTTGCCACTGCACTCTCTAAAGCTAAAAACATATCTTTAATGGGGCCCTGATGATATAATATATTGCCTCTTAAACAGCTTAAATCAGGAATAATCAGGCCCATTGGGATCTCTGTTTCACCACAGCCCCTGGCCAGGCTTTGTCCCGATAGAGTGGGGGACAGCAACATTCATCCCTCTGCGTAAATAGGAACCATCTACTGAACCTGGAAATTACAGACCAATATGTTTGACTAGTCTTAGATGTAAGGACATGGAAAAAGTAATCATGGACCTGACAAATAATGACATAGGAAACCTCCAAACACTGGAACTGACCAAATTTGATTTTGTTTAGGGCAGGTCAAGCCTAATAAATCTGGTGAATTTCTTTGAGAAAGTCACTAAGGTCATAGATGAGGGTAAAACCGTACATATCGCCTACCTTGACCTGACCCCTCAGGTGTTATAAATAAACTCACAAAACTATGCACAAATTCCTATGTCACCAGATGGATATCCAAATGGGTCATAGAGAGGACACATGGTTAAAGTGGGTGAATCCAGATCCAGCAAGAGGCCAGGTACTAGTGGTGTGCAACAGGGCTCAGTGTTGGAAATGCTCCTGTTTGGAATATACTTCTCTGAATTCAAGGCTAATGTAGAAGGCCGCTGGATGACAGAGTTTACTGATGAATGCAAGTGGGGGCAATCACTGAATCCCCCAGTGATGTAGAGATCCTTCAGGAGGGTCTAGATCAAACAAATGAATGGTGCCAGAACCATGACCTAAAACTAAATGTGAAACAAATGCATCATTATACCCTTTGAGAAGTCAAATACCCCTGCAAATTACTCCATCAATAGTACACTCCTAAGAGTAAACTCATAGATGAGAGACCTAGGCACACACAGAGACTGTTTCCTGAACTTTGATTACTATGTGTTCATTGTGGTGAGGAAGTCCTTCTATGTGGCACAACTTATAAGTAAAGGTATGGTATCCAAATCCAAAGAAATTATAGCCCTGCTGTATTCAGCCTCATTAGACCAATAATCAAGTACAATGCACCATTTGGCGTGTACTTGACTAAGTACTTACAGGAGCCAGAGTTACCTCAGAGGTTCCTCACAAAGAAAATACAGGGTGTAGGCAACATATCCTATGTTAACAGACTAACACCCTGTCCCTTTACTTTGTCTCCTACCAACTGTTAAGGGGTAACCTATGCCTGACTTACATGGCACTCACAAATCCAGCCCTGATGGAGCTGCTACACATCCACAAGTCAAATAGCATGAGGGTCACTAGATGTAGGGATCTAAACCTAGTCAGAGACGCAAACAAACAAAAAAAAAACATGCTGGAGAGACAGATATGTGTCACAGAGATTACACTTCTTTGGAACAGGCTTCCTAATCACATTAAGTAGAGCGCAATTCCTAGATTGCCATACCACAGAGAAAAGGAAATATCACAAGAAATGGCCTTTTTGCACTTGGTATGTGTAAGTCTGTTTTTTCAGCCATTCAGTCTCCATATTTTGGAATCTTTCTTGCAAGACCCTTTATTCCAACTTCAATCTCTTTACTTAGTTTCTGTTCTTAAGTCTACAGGTTCTTCTATATGAGGTTCTTACTAGGCAGGCCATTTGTGTGATCATCTACTGCCTAGCCATGCAGCTTTTATTTGCTGGGCAGTTCTCCACAGTCACCAGGGATTTTATAAGTGAAAATGCACTTAAAGGGGGCGTGGCCAAGATGGCGACCTGGTAACAGCACTTTCTCACAGCTCTCTTTCCTCAATAATATTTCAGACAGGAATTTTGAGAAAAAAACAACAATAAGAAGATATCTTCGCTACTAACCACGTTCTAATACCCAGAGACATAATCAGAACAATTTTTATCAACTTTCATTGGAAAATTCCTGTCAAATGAATTACTAGAAAATCAACAGCAGCATCAGCTACTCAGAATGAGCCATCTCAGAAATCCACCTCAGGACCCAACATTCAAAAAGGATTTACATTCACTTATTTTAAATATTCAAGAGTTGACAACTAAAATATATAAGATGGATAATAAATTGGACTCTTTTAAAGAAAAATGTACTCGACAACTTGAACAGCTTCAGGAAATGTTCACACAATAGAAAGGTCAAATTTCTGTCATAGAGCAGTCCTTAAATGACATTGATTCTAGACTCCTGCAAGAAGAACAACAAACTGAATTTTTACTGCAACAAAATACACATCTTTTGGAGAAAATAGATGACATGGAAAACAGAATGAGAAGAAATAATATCCGAATATATGGTCTGCCCAAAAAAGCGGAAGGGGATAGTATAATAAACTTTCTTACTACCTGGATCCCAAATGTATTAAAATTACCGGAAGCCCTTTCTTTTGGAATAGAACATGCACACAGGTCATTGTCAACTTCAGGAAATACATCTTTAATCAAAAATAAACCAAGATCAATAATTGTTAAACTTTTCTCCATGCAAGACAAGGAACTCATCCTCAAAAATGCTTGGACTAACTCACCCATTAAATATAATGGTGCGTTAATTAGATTTGACAATGATTACTCTACAAAAGTGGTTTTCAAAAGAAAATAATTCATGCCAATAATAAAAATCTTGAAAAAGAAACAACTGAAGACCCATCTTTTGTTTCCAGCAAGACTTTGTATATTCCTTCCAGTGAGAATAAAAATATTTGAAACAGTGGAATCAGCAATAAAATATCTCACTACAAACAACATTTTAACACAGGAAGAATCAATGGATTGGACAAATAGTACACCAAAAAGAAATGCAGAAGTAAACAACTTGAAGACTGTTGAACAGAAGAAAAATAACTAAAGGACAAATAACTTATATGTTACATGTACCACAAAACTTTAAACAATGTCACAAAAACTAGCAAGAAATCTTCCAGTCATTAATCACAGTAATATATCAGGTACAGTTTCTATTTATTTTATCTCACTTAAAATTTAGAATAAATATAAACTGGGTAAATTAACATTATCATTTAGGTCTATCCATATTTGAAACTTGATAACAATGTTTTTCTTTCTCTACGTCTCTGATTTAGTAATCAACAAATAAAATGTATATGGCAATATGTTCAAGATATATGCAAATGGATATCTGGTTCAAGCAGATATAACCATCTCACCATATATTTAACTATACTAGCAATTTGTTGTAAAATCTTTGAATGCACCATTCATATAATATATCTAATCTAAGTTTTCCAATCGGGGCAGGGAGGGGAGTGGGACAAATGTATTCTTTGAAAAATTATATATTTATGTTAAATGAGTTGCATAACGTACTTAATTCATTAATGCTGTCGTAATGATTTGCTTTACTGAGATAGAAAGTCAACCTGGGTGTGCGCACATGTCTGGTTGTATGGATTATGATGTTGTAGCATCCCGGTACACTTCATGGACTCTTATTGTGTTTTTAACGTATATATACAAAGCTTCCTTACTGGAAGGAGGAATAATGTTCTGTTTATTGAAGATCCTTGAACTGTGTTGTAGCTATGCAGTAGAAAAATATTTTCACGAGCGATACTTTGAAAGATAAGAAAAATCTTCACTACTTTTCCTGCTCTGTTCATGAGACAGCAGTCTCAAATATGCATACAAGTAATATATAAAGGTTGTAATTTTCATTGTAACCACTTTGTGATTGTGTATGACGCCCTTTAAATAATATGCAATTGCAATATCATTAGGCAAGGAAGTAAATCTCAAAACAAGCACATCTTAAAACTCTTCAACTAGAAGGAGAAAAATAATGTGTATATAGAAGATGATTGAGTTGTGCTGGATGGTTATAGTTAGTTAAGAGTTTAAACACTTACATGCTATTACAGTAAATTATTCTACACTACTAGAATGTCATATTGAATCTTTTATATGAAGTAAAGTATTTGGTGCTGTTTGTTTTACTAGCAGGTGTCATGCAGTGTGTCTCACATATAACATAGGAATGTATTGCATATAACATAGATGAATATATGAAAAAATAAATATTACCACAAGCGATGCCTTGAAAATCAAGAAAAATCTTCACTACTTTTCCCGCCCCGTCCACGAGACAGTAGCCTTAAATACACATGCAAGCAACACCCTAATGTCTTATGTCTCTTTGCGAGCACTTCATGCTTGCGTATAATGCCTTTTGAATAAAACGTAATTGCAGCATTACTGGACAAGGAAGTAAATCCCAAAACGAGCACTACTTAAAGTGCTAGTGCACCTGAATTACGAAGCTACATGTTGACCCTTTTGTGTTACTGATTATTACTAAACATTTAACACACTTAAACTAAATAAAATAAAACATGATTAGATTTAGTAAACAGACACTAAACACATTTTCTAATAGGTTCTCTATATACTAACAGAAATAGCAACCTACGCATAGTTATTGTTAGAAAAAAGTTAAATATTGTTAGATATACAGAAAGGCAATACTCTATACATAGTTATATACATTAATATTAAGAATTTCTAATACTAGAATATTACATATATACAATAAGAATCATAAATAGCTGTGTGGGTTCATAGATTGCTACTAAAATATCGACCCTGGGGCTTGTATAAATCTAGTCATGGCAGTTCTCTGGCTGTTTCTTTCCATATTGTTTTCTTACCTAGACACCTGTTTGCCAAGGTGACCGTTATGATCCCCGGGGTGATTTTCCTCTCTCCCATCCAGTCATCGGGGTTCTTTTCCAGAGTCTGGCCAGACTGTGGGTTGGGAACCTATCTCTCTACTATGTTTTACTTCAGTATTTTGAATCTTAAGATATGTAAAGACCATTATATATAAGATTATGTATATATATTTATATATATGTACATATATTGTCATATAAGCCGACACAATTTTTGTAAAGAGTTCTGGAATATGACTGGGAAAACTACTTTCTCAAAAGTTAAAGAATAAATAAATCTAATTATTTCATAAAGAGTGAGAAAGAAAATGGGAAATATTCACATAACTATAGAATAAATAATATTCTTATAGCACAGATATTACATGATAGAGACTCTAGAGGTGGAAAATTACCCTAAATAAATTGCGAGTATAATGAAACTACAATCTAAAAAGAACATAAGTAATATGAGAATTTAACCAAAATAACTAACTAACAAGGTATTGGAGTCTTTGCAGTGTGAAGTAAAGCAAATGTGTCAAGTTGGATTGATATGTGAATTGTTGTACTAAGATGAAACAAATTTTGTTAAATGTAATTGGAAAATTGTTTTTGTAACCCTGATTATAAGAAACTCTGCAAGTAAGATTTTACAAGTATAAGCAGGTTATTGATGTATAAATATTATTGCTTTCACACAAATTTGCATATAATTGTCTATTAGCTGATCATATCAACTAGTTAGTATATGTAAATAGTGACATACTAAGTTATGAGGTTAAGAGAGATTAATTTAGTCACAGATATAGAAGGTTTGTGTGGGTACTTGTGTTACTCATGCAAAAAGGTATATTACCTCATAGAGATAGAAAAAAGTGTAATCAATTAGAATTAGTTAAATTAGAAGTTTCATTGTTTTCTTATACTGTTTTGGTGTCTACAGAAGATAGGCAGATCTTTCATGTAAACAATAGTGTAAATTATACATATAATGCAAACCAAGAGTTAAATCTATGTATATTAACTGTTATACAAATAAAACATAAACCAACACATGAAATATCTATCTATAAATGTTAATAGATTAAGTAATAATATCAAAAGGAGGAGTCTATATAAATACATAAACCTACACAATCCACAAATAGTATTTCTTCAGGAGACGCATCTATTAGATAAAGATATAAACAATCTCAATATTAATAACTACACAGTATTAGTAAGTTCTCAATACAAACAAAAGAAGAGAGGAGTAGCCATATTAATGCATAATGCAATTATTTCTCCTCGAATAATTAACACTTATCAAGACACATCTGGTATGTTTTGCTTAGTAAATATAGAGTTAAATAGGAAAATATACACTTTAGTTAATCTATATTGGATACCAGGACTTGGCGTAGGAACAGTAAAACATCATATTGAAGAAATATTACATTTAACTAAAGGTAGTCTAATAATGGCAGGAGACTACAACTGTATAATAGATGACAAAGATACAGATTCAAAAAGTAAAAGAAGAAAGTTACCTATATCAAAGACACTTTTGAAGTTTACAGATGCAATCTCCATAAAAGATATAAATTAATTTGCTGACCCAGACTCTTTAATTTATACTTTTTACTCACATAGATATAAGACTAGTTCCAGAATTGACAGGATATACATATCCAATGATTTAGTAACAAAAATAAGTAATGTCAAAATAATAAACTGTCCATTACCAGATCATAATGCTCTGGTTTTTGAAATGGAGCTTATGCATATAAATAATAATCCCATAACAAGAATACCTTCATATGTTACAAAATTAACAGACTTTAAAGAATTTTTTGAAGGTGAAATAAAAACTTTCCTTTAACTAAATACCACAGAGAACATTTCAGAAATATATATCTGGGACTCCTTAAAAGCATATATATATATATATATATATATGGAAAAGTACTATCCTGGTATATTAATAAAAGAAAAATATGGAATAAAGACATGCTAGAATTACAAAAGAAAGCAGATAAATTAAAACTAGGAATTCAAGAAGGAAATAAAGATTTAATTCAAGAATTACTACAAATTAACAACAAATATGCAGAAATTTTACATCACAAGACAATGATTAACCTAGAAAAGATAAAATTAAATTCTTATTCAACAAATCCAGCACATCAGAGACAATTAGCTAATAGAACAAAAAAAAAATCTAAGCAAATAAAATAATTATATATCCCTAATACAAAGAAAAAAGTCATAGACCTAAATAGTATAGTAGAAGCCTTTAGATTACAATACAACTATGATAACCTTTCAAGCATCCATGAAAAACCTGACAAATATATACAAAATTATCTTAAAAACAAAATTCTTACTAGATTAACACAGGAACAAATTGACACTATAAGCAAACCAATTACTATGACAGAACTAAAATCACAGATCAAAAAGATTAAATTAAATAAAGTACCTGGCCCTGATAATTTAATATCAGAAATGTATAAAGTAATACCTAATCAAGCTATATCTTTACTCTTAAAAGTATATTCCATAGTTAATCAAAATATAATTATACCACCTTCATGGAAATATTCATTGATATCGCCAATAATTAAATCAGACAAAGATGAGAAACAATGTCCATAATATAGACCAATATCCTTATTAAACATTGATTATAAAATGTTCATGGCAATATATGCTGACAGAATGAAACACTTTCTTCCCATGCTAATACATGATGACCAGACAGGATTTATCAAAGGAAGAAATACATATGATAATCTTAAAAGAATTCTGTCATTGATAGATTATAGTAAACATGCAAACTTGGATTTAAATATAATATCCTTAAATATTAATAAAGCATTTGATTCTGTTAATTGGAATTTCCTTACACTAGTCCTAAAAGAATATAATTTTCCTACATCTTTTATCGCCCTTATTCAGTCAATATATAAAGACTCCATAGCATATATTAAACTAGGTTCATATAGATCTGGTCCCATACTAATCAAAAAAGGAACTAAACAAGGCTGTCTCCTATCACCACTATTATTTGCATTACTTATAGAACCATTTGCAAATCAGATAAGATCAAATAGTAATATTAAAGGCATCTGCATCAACAAACTTTATCTCTTAAATTACAGTTATTTTCAGACGATATACTTTTTACCCTATCAGACACTAATGCATCTTTACAAGCTTTGTTTAAAGAAATAAATAATTTTCAAACTATTTCAGGTTTACAGTTCAATGAAAACAAAACAAAAATTATGTCATATAATACTAAAAAGAAACATATAAACAAAAAAATTTCCAAATACACAGCAGAGGATAAGAAAATAGTATATTTAGGCATAGATCTACTTGAAGACTTAACTGACTCACTTATATATAATTATAATAAAACACTAGATAAAATAGAGCAAGCAATATCTACCTGCAACAAATATATGTTTATAATGGGAGACAGATTATACCTCATTAAATCAATTATTTTTCCTAAAGTATTATATCCAATACAAAGTTTTTCACTGCCACCTCCCAAGTATATCACTCAGAGATATAATAAACTAATATTACATTTTTTATGATTCCCAAACAAACCCTGAATTGCTTTAAAAAAACATTTACCAAACTGGGAAGATGGAATTAATTTACCTGATATTGAGATATATATTATGTCCTCTGTTGTTAAAAATATCACCTTGTGGTTAAATGCTCACTACAAACCTATATGGAAACAATAACATGAACAGGTCTATACTGAACTTAGCCATAACAACATATCAGATCATTTAACTATAATACCATTTCCTTTAGTTTGGATGTTAAAAGATTATCTAGAAGATAAAAATAAAAATAATAAACTGCCATCCAAATATATGAACATCACACTAACAACATTTAAATCGTTCATAAACAAAGTTCCAAATATTAATTCATGGTTATTTCTGATCTTTCCTATAGCCTTTACACCCACTATCCTTGATACATACCAAATTCAGAAAATTAATATGCTCAAGATAGGTTCAATAAGCTACTAGAATCACCTGGTAGAGCAAGAGAAAATATTAACTAAGGATCAGATAACCAGAAAATATAATATAAATAATGACTCATGGCTACTTTTGCAAAATCTAAGACAATAGCTTAGAAATAGAATTGGATAAATGCAAGATACAGTTAGACATACCGTCCCAAAATTTATTGATTACATTATTATAATTAATAATCAACCTTATCAAGGTGCTGGATATCTATCTAACATTTACAAAATAATTAAAACAACAAAAATATACCAAATAGACACCTACTGGAATTATTATACACAGATAAATAATTACCCTCCTAATGAAAAGGAAAAAAAAGATTATCTTAAAATCTTCCAAGAAGTCATCATTATCAATAAACTTGCAGTTATTCACTTGGAGATATTTGAATAGAAGTTTTTATACACCACATAAATGATCTAAGATGTATGCAAGTGAAGATCTACGTTGGAGATGTCAGACTAAAATAAGAGCAGACTGGCAACACATTTTTTATGAATGTAAGTGTCTTACTTTGTATTGGAATAATATTTTTTTTTCAGACTGTTTTTAATGATAATTATCAATTATCAAAATCTATGATTTTATTCAACTCTCCTGATTGTGTGCCAAAAAAAGATTTTCAAATCTTATGGACTTTAATGGCAGCAGCTCGCAAAATCATCACCATTCACTGGAAAAGTGAGACTCCTCCTACATTTAATGAATTTAAAAATTTAGTTAGAACAGTTGGACAAATGGAAATATCTACTCTGAAGAACAGAACTACCAGACTTACAACTTTATACAACTCTTGGATGAAAATACTAGAAATAATTGAGAAAATGGATAAAGATATATGAACTTATATATCATTCTTCGGGTTACACCTTAAATTTATTTATGGTTTTCTTCTTAACAGACACCAATCTATATAGTTATATAATGTTTTTTAAAGTTTATAGGTTTTACAATTGTATATATATCATTTTCGTTTTTGATTTCATGTAATATTTGACAAATTATCTATAAAAAAAAAAAAAAGAAAATGCACTTAAAGTCCTGTTGCTGCGTTATTCATTTTAGGTACTTTTCCGTTAAACCCCTACCACATCTTCGCACTGTTGGTGCTGCTGTATTTTGCTGGTATTTAGTCATTCATTCAGGACTGAGAAATGTTTATTGTTAAAAGAACTACATAGATAGAGTAAGACTGTAGCTTCTTTTTAATGTCTGCACACCAGAAAACATCATTCAATTGTGTTTTAGTCATTCACTGCTGGAGGATACTGCATTTCCATACCATGCGCCTCATTATTGCAATCATGAGCCTTTTCATTTTCATGTACTTAATGGCAAAACCAGGCAAAAGGCAACAACGTGAACAATGACAAATTGTTCATATGCAAGACTTACTGAAAAGCAAAACCTGAGTGACACGATGAAGTGGTGGGATTATTTCAAATAAACAAAGAGGTTTTATAAGCCTAGAATTTTGACAGAAACAAATGTAAATGAAGAAATGTTGGTAACTATAACAATAAAGCAGTGGTATGAGTGAAACAATAAAATAATTCACATCACCATGTAAAACTTAAATGTGTATTCCCTTTGCGCCCTGGTTGCTGCCTTCCGAACAGACTGAAACACACATACACGGCTCTGTAAATACAGGAATTTCATCTTTACTCAACAATGAAAATCTTCCAGGCACTTTGTAAATGAAGCATCACAGGAGATACTGCTCACTATGTAAGAAGTACCTGTACAGATAGGGTCTAGAAGAACTAGTCATAAAAAGGAAGCACACTTAGTTCTTGTTTTGCATGTCAACTGATTAAATACCGGCAAAATAGAGTGGCTTGAACTGGTAGGGGTTTAACAGAAAAGTAACTTATTGTAAACTAATATTTTTTTACACTTAATTTTCTCTGCTAATAACTGTTTTGCATTACTGGTAACATTTTCTAATTTAATGTGTTGGCCATCTTGGCGATAGTAGTAGTTGTTCTGGTGGCAGTGGATTAATTACCACTGTATCTGGATAGCTGAATACTACTGTCTATAATGTATAGCTGTTTTTTTCATTGGTTCTCTTTTATTCTTGTTTGCTATATACAGTACTCTGCCGCTGTAGATGAAGCTCATTAGTGAATAGCACAAGCAACCCATTTTCCCCAAATTAATACTACTTTTACATTTCTTTCATTCAGTAGACACATTACAAAAGTGTGCTCTGGGCCAAAAAAAGACTTCACTGATACTGCATGTAGTCAGTACTAGCTATGGAATATGGCACATTTGTAAGCTAACAATCTGGGTTACCAGTTCTTAAACACAGCTATCCAGGTCTCTCCATTACTTTAGTACTGCTCATCCAATTGGCCTTTTGCAAAAGAACCACCATTATTCCTCAAAGAATCTTCTTTGTATAATCACCTGTATAGTCCTATCTGGGTCCTTTTCATACATTAGCACTGGGCATCATGGAGTGGCAGAAAACATGTATCCCTTCCACTGTCAGCCTTCTACTACTTAGTATTTTAAGGTAATGTAAAAGAAATGTCTCATGCTCACTGATAAACTATTACTCAATACTATAGATACTACCTGTGAGAGGTGCAAATACTTAACCATGTTGGAGGCATCACTATCATAGTCTACTGCTTGCAGTAAACATCAAACTGTCACACCACCCATCCATACAAATGCAACATTATTATACTAACAATATGAAGCTGTCATATGTCAATGCTTTCAAAAAATCTCTAACCATGTTCTAGAACTCAGCATAAAATTCTTATTATATATAATTTGCATACCTACACATTAACACTAACATCAACATGTCACCAACAGCAAACCACTCACAAGTCTGGTAGGCATAATTCAGCTACTGGCGAAATCCTAGTTATTGGTGCCTCAATTGTTAAGCACACAGATGCCACACTCTCCAGGCTGAACAAGGACAGGGTGAGAGTCACCTATCTCTTAGGAGCCAAGATAGCAGACATAAACAGGGCACTCTACATACTCTCTTTCAAGTATGGCTACAACATGATTGAAGTCCATGTGCGGGGGTAAATGACCTGTCAAGCAAACCCCTCAAGATCATACAGAAGGATATGTTGGAGCTTACCATATTAGCTTCAGCTAGGGTTAAGACACTAGTTCTGAGTGGAATCTTCCCATCACCTTGAATGATAACTACATACAGTGAAAAGATATTTGGGTTCAATAACTGGCTAAGTTGTTGGTGTCATTTCAAGAGGACTCAGTTTGTATCACTCTGGGCTAAGAAGGTAGAGGTAATCCAGTGGGCTTAAGTGAAGTATTGTATCCCACCTGTGACCCAGAGGGTGACAAGACTAACAATAAACAGAATACAAAGGATTAGTCCAGATAAAATCACTTTAGCTAGCAGCTCTAGGAGAGTCTCTGTCTGATATCCTCCCTGTGGGTGGAATAAAGGTGCCTTGTTGAAGTTTCAAGTCGTTTATTCAGTTAAGTAGATAGATGGATGAGTGTTCTTGTTATAATCCTCTGTGCTGGGCTTCCTTCTGCTTGGCATCTATTTTTCAAACGTCCAGTCCATTAACAATGATGTCCGGTTAACAAACTTTTCTGATGACTTCAAACTGGACAGGATTGTTAAATTACCTCTGGATACAGATACTCTCCAAAATGAACTAATTAAAATCACGTCCTGGTACACTGAAAAAGGGATCAAACTAAATGTCAAGAAATGTAGCATCACCCCCTTTTGGATGCCAAAACTCTCTGCATCCTATTGTACTGAAAACACCCATTTGCCATACAAATCAATGATCAGAATCTGGGGGACATGGGTTTATAACTCCTTCTATTCTGCCCATCACATCTTGAATAGTTTGGGCAACTCAGACGTGAACTGCTGGACAAATGAGGGACTAAACAAGCTGGATTAAAACATTTATGATGGATGGCTTGAGCTGAAGACATGGAAGGCAGAACTACAGAAGGACTGAAAGCGACTAGATTAAGAATGAAGCAATAAGTAAATGGAAGGAATGGACATTGAAGGACAGGTGACTGTAAACTGTGCAGGAAGGCTGTATTAAATGGAACAGGTCCTTATCTTGTGAAGCATTCCCTGGGGAACACAATATCAAAACTTTCCACAACTTAGCTACTCATTTCAGACATGTGACCTCCAGTAAGCAGAAGTGTTGATTGTAGCTTCTCTTTCTACAGCAACCTGAAACAATGTATCCTTGCTGCTAATGTTTCCAAGCTCCTTCTTCTTCCACTGGTGAAATCCATACTGTCTCATACAACTGGTATTTAATTCTCAGTCTCTTAACTCTGAAGAGCACGTTAAAGCCATTTTCATAGGCCAATGCAATTTTTTTTATTTTTTATTTTCATCCTCTAATTGCAAATGATGTATACTGTTATAAGAAGGACATCTGACAGAACTCAGCAACAACAGATTCCACGTTTTATTTTAGTTTATTTTACAAAGTTAACAGGAGTATGATTCTGAATAACTATTGGCAAAGGCTACCCGGACAGCAATATCAATCCTTCGACTGCAGTAGGTTCTGAAATTACCTTGTGTGTGCACCTGTATGTAAAAAGAACATATCACAGTTTAAGGACCATGCACTTCTGTCTTCTTACCTTCAGTTTTCACACAGTCAATAAAAAAAAAACTTTCAACAGATTGACTGATTTATTTTTTTGTTTATGTGTGTGTGCGTGTGTGTGCATGTGTGTGTGTGTGTGTGTGTGTGTGTGTGTGTGTGTGTGTGTGTGTGTATGTGTGTGTGTGTGTGTGTGTGTGTGTGTGCGCATGTCTGTGTTCATGTTTGTTTATTCTTGTTGTACAGGAGCCACATTGATGTCCCTCTCACCAGGCTGAGTAAGGAGAAAGTTATGGTCAGTTGCTTATCAGGGGATATGATCTGCCACATTACGCATGCACTCAGGTTACTGGATCACAATTACCATTATGACTCAGTCATATTCCTTGTGGCAGTGAATGACCTGAGACATACCTCCCTAGACTATATGAAGAGAGACATCATAGAGCTCTCAGAATATGTGTCTCAGGCTGGTATGAGCCTAGCATTGAGCAGCATTTTACCTTCTCCAAGAATGATGCCACAATACGAACAAAAGATGATTGACTTTAATAATTGGCTTAGTTTCTGGTGTCATTCTAAGGGGGTGCAATATTTTTCAGCATGGAAGGAGATGGTCAAAAGACCACACTGCTTTGTCAGTCTTGGTACACACCTCTCTCTTCTAGGCTTTCGAATATTAGCTAAAACATTGTCTTCCCCATAGTACCTTTTTTAGGCAATGCCAAACTGAAAGTACTTCCGGCATAGCATATCAAAAATAAAAAAAATCTAAACGTATTACTGCTCAATGCTAGGACAGTAAATAAAAAACTCAACTCCCTGGAAGCTCTCTTTACCCTAGAGAATGCTGATGTCTGTGCAGTCTCAGTGACATGGTTTAAAGCTATAGATAGCACACCAACAGCGCAGGGTTGTAATGCCTTCCACACATTTAGACAAGCTACTTCACAGGAAGGGTCTAAAGGTATAGGTGTTTCTATTTACATCAAAAATAAATATACTTCAAGGCTGGTCAAACAGACCAATGCACTTTAGCTGCTCCATGTTCAAATCACCATAGGTAAAATCTAATACCACTTCCTTGCAAGCTATATGTACCCCTCGATGACCCAGGAAACCCATATCATGTATTTAAATTTATTAGAAACACTAACCATCCAACCCAATACCATATTCATGGGTGATTTTAATTATCCCGCTATTAACTGGGAATCCTATACAACATCAAATGTACATGCACAGAGATTCCTGGATTTTGTAAACACAAATTCCCTGGACCAGATAGTCAATACACCAACAAGGGGCACAACCATACTGGATCTGGTCCTCACTAATATGGGGGAGTGCTGCACACCCCCTACTGTAGTGCCTTCCCTGGTAAGGTCAGACCACAAAATGGTCTCCTTTGAATTAAAAATAAAACCTGGACCCTTGGCTAAACCAGGAATATTCAGGAGCTATTCTAAGGCTAACCTCCTTCTATTAAGTGAGAACCCGGTAAAATTTCAAGCTTCAATACACCCTTAGAACATGTCTGCCTATGAAGAACTGTTTACAGAAACCCTGTACAAGCATGTTAATAGCTGCATAGAAGCAGCTGTTCCCACCAGGGAGAAGTACAGAACCTACTCAAAAAACAAGCCACCCTGGTGGAATCACAAAATCAATCAGATATATAATGGTAGGAAGGAAATCATGAGAAAAATTAGGAGGTGCAGCACCCAGCAGCATAAAAGCACTCTCATTAAACTAAACAAACAACTCAGAGGGCAAATAAAGTCTACCAAAGCAAAATTTGAGGTAAGTTTGACCTCCCAGGCCAAGAACAACAACAAATCATTCTTTAGCTATGTCTGCAACTTCAAAGCTGATACACAATTGTGTGAGAACTCATTGTAAATGGATCCACCTATACTGAGCAAGAAGATATAGCAAACCTCCTGGCTGATAAATTTAGCTCCAACTTTACTCCTCTCTCCCCCTCAACCTACCTTCAGGAAATATTATCAAATATAACTCCCCCTACTATCACTAGGTAGCAGGTCCTTAATGATCTATCTAAGACCATGAACACTCCATCAGTGGGCCCAGACAGTATCCCAGGATGGCTTCTAAATAGCATGAAATATGACCTATCAGGGCCTCTGGAATTACTATTTAACTGTAGCCTCCAAACAGGCTTCATGCCTCATGAATAGAGAATGACAACAGTCATCCATCTTCACAAAGGTGGGTCATCTACAGTCCCTGGAAACTACAGACCCATAAGTTTCACTAGTCTTATATGTAAAGCCATGGAAATAATTATCATGGAGATGATCAATAGAGATATAGTAAACCTCCAGACACTGGACCCAACCCAGTTTGGATTTGTCAAGGGCAGATCATGCCTACTCAACCTGGTGGACTTCTTTGAGAAGGTCAGCAAAGCAATGGATGAAGGCAAAATCATTCACATTGCCTACCTTGACCTAACCAAGACATTTGACACAATACCCCACTTGGGTATTGTTGACAAACTCAAGAGGTTAGGTACAAATCCGTATGTTACCCGGTGGATAGCCAACTAGCTCACAGACAGGATGCAGGAAGTTAGAATTGCAGAGTCCACCTCTACAAAGAGGCTAGTCACAAGTGGAGTCCCTCAGGGATCCGTCCTTGGACCACTCCTTTTTGGCATTTAATTCTCAGAAGTCAAGGCCAATGTCAGTGGTCTCTGGCTGACTAAATTTGCAGATGATTGCAAATTAGGAGCAGTCATTGAATCTCACACTGACACAAATGTTCTCCAGTAGGGGCTGACATAGACAAACAACTGGTGTCAGAGTCATGGACTAAAACTAAATGCCAAGAAATGCATAATAGTATCTTTTGAGAAGTCACCCATCCCTGGTAACTATCTTATTGACAACACAATCCTTAGAGTTGATCCATTAGTCAGGGACTTACAGACACACATAGATTGTAATCTATAAAAATAGAGACTGGTAGTCAAAATAATAAAGGAAAGTTAAATTTAATGTTAAGTACTTTTCATTTATATAAAATAGTAAACTTCATCAGACATAAAATAACTCCAAATGAACACTTTAAATACATTATAGTTTGGCACCAAATTCAAACCAGGAAATGATGTAATCAGCAATAAAATCTCTCCTACTCGGTTATATATGAATAAATTGTATATATTTTACATTCTATTTATGAAAACATCTCTAAAACATTTGAACCTTGATTCTAATAAAAACGTCTTCCTTAAAAACTTTTGGCATGTATAAACAATAATATAATGAATGTAATTTAGCCTTTGATCATCACGATCCCACAGTGGTGAGGAAATCATTCTATGTTGTGCAACTTATAAGCAAAGGTATGGCATCTAAGTCCAAGGAAGTCATTGTTCCACTGTATTTGGCATTCATCAGACCTATCATTGAATACAATGCCCCCTTTTGTATGTACCTAACTAGGCACATCCAGCAACTGGAACGTTCACAGAGGTTCCTTACTAAAAGAATACAGGGTGTAAGTAATATGTCTTATGCAGACTGCCTCAAGGCCCTATCCCTGCATTCTGTCTCCTACAGGCTTTTGAGGAGAAAGCTATGCCTGGCATAAAGGGCATTGTCAGACCCCACTCTGATAGACCTCCTGCATATCCACAAAACAAGCAGTACCAGATTACCTGTTCTAAAGACATAAACCTTGTCTGTGATATACATACTACCTGCTGGAGAGATAGCTATGTATCCCAGAGACTACTCCATCTATGGAACAGGATCCCCACCCATGTGAAGCAGAGTTCCTCCTCCTTAATCCAGTTCAAGTGCAACTTGGACAATTGGATGGGAAATTGGAAATTCATCTTTGGTTTGGCACCTATGTCTCTGAGGCAAACAGGTAACCTGCAAATGGTTCATCTCCCAGACCTATGCTTACACTCATCAAGGGTATCAGATCTTGTCAGAGATTAGGGATGCATGGCTAGGCTTAAAAAGACCCTTGTAGTCATTAGCATATTAAACTCCTATGAACCTATGAATCTACTGTATGAAAAATTTCAAGTAAAGCGCAATAATTAATGAAATTAATGTATGTATAGGTTCATAGCTTGCTACTATGTTAATGACCACTAGGACCCTTACAAGCCTAGCTGCATCCCCAAAGCATTTGGGTCCCAAGTGTCATGGGGGGGCATGTTAATAGTCAGGTAGCAAAGGATTTGTGTGTGCGAGGGGGTTCAGTTAGAAAAATACTTTTCTTTTTGATGACTACTGCTCATAAGTGACATTGGGGCCAAACAGGGGGTAAATTTATGATTTCCACTCCAGTTCTCAGGGTTTTGTTTGGCTAAGATCAGGGATGAACTCTGTTTTACATGGCTGGGGAGCCTATTCCATAGGTTGGAGATCCTTTGTGCAGAATAGTGTGTGTGTTATACCTTTAAGAAGCATTTGAAGGACAGCATGTGCATTTAAACAGCAAGCATGTCCTAGCTTCAGTGCCATTTTGAGAGTGCACCCAGAGAGTGAGCATGTATGAAATAGCTAGTTTGTTTATACGTTTATCTAAGTTAAAGTTATTAAGCCTCAATCCTGATGTGTTTGTACATAATAAAGCTGCTTGAACAGAACCCACAGAAGTTCGTCTGTTTTATCCTGACCAGAAGACTGACACTTTGGGTCACATATCTGTCTCTCCAACACATTCTGTTTATGTCACAGCTGAAGTTCAGATCCCTGATTTAGTGTTTCTGGTGCTTTTGTTTTCCACATGTGCAAAAGATCCATCAGGGATGGTTCTATGGAAGGCCTGTAAGCCAGGAAAAGATCCCCCCTCTCAGCAGCCTGTAGGAGACTAAATACAGAGACAGAGCCTTTAAGTGATCACTGTGGGAGAGAGTGTACTTGCCCTGAATTCTCCTGGTGAGAAATCTTTGTGGATGTTCCAACTGCTGCAAGCATCTGGCTAGATAGATCCCAAAGGGGGCATTGTATTCAATGACAGGTCTGATAAGAGTAGAGTAGAGTGGTACTATAACTTTACTGGACTTGGATGGCATATCCATATCCATATCTATAAGTTGTGTGACATAGAATGATTTTCTTATTATCTTAGCTACATGTTGGCCAAAGGCCAGTTTGGTCTCTACATATGCTTTCAGATCACTTACTACTGGGTTGGCTCATGTTATCAATAGAGTAATTATCTTGCATTGACAGATTCCCAAAGGACATTATAATACATGTTTTCCCATTGGGCATAGCTTTAGCACCAGCCATTTGTCTGAGTTAAACCCACTTGCAAGAAGTTTGTGTCTTAATAGCTCCCAATTTACAGTTATCTGTGAACTTGGTGAGCCAAAGGCCAGAGACTTCTTAAATACGTATGTATATCTTTTTGAGAATGCATATGAAGCCAAAGGCATTGCATGACATAGAATGGAAGGATGTCCATCTTAATCAGACTTAAACATACTGTACCCTGATCAGTAAATGGCTTGATATTTATACTGATGGGTTTTTCCAGATTAGATAATGAAAGGTTTAAAAACAGCAGGGTATCATTCAATGCTGAGTACAAAGGTTGTTGCTAGCAAGAGGAAAATATTAGTCTCAGTAATTCAGTGCTTGTGTCATCAGTCAGAATGTTATCTTTGGTACATGTAAGTGACGTGTGCAGCATCTGTCATTAATTTACAACTCTTCCCTTGATCCTCAGGTGCAACCTATTGCTCTTTAGTGAGATTGCCTATATACAATGCTAGCAAATCTTATAGATAGACATAAGTGGGTCTATATTAGATGAACGAATGATCAAAATGTTGAATACATGCTTGACACACTTTGATCGAACGTTCATCTAATTGAACCCTTAAAATAACAAAAACTAGAAATCTGAAAAGTTTTGTTTGTCCCACACCTTCCCTTCACTAACATGCAACACACACACATACAACTAATACATATAAACCCCTACATTCTCACATCATTCAACAACTTTCAAACCTAAAAACACTCTTCGCCCCCCACACCCCCCCAACTATATATACCAACTCTGAGATCGCTCTGTACTGGGGAAAGGGCAATTACCTGGTAATCGCAACATACACACACAAGTACGGAATTCACTTACTTATCCTTTCCAGACAGTGTAGCGTCCTTACGTCACAAGCTACACTCACCACCATGGCCAACTAAAACTTTTCGGAACTCCAGTTTTCGTCTTTTTCAGTGTTTGGTTAGATGAACAATCGGTCAAAGTGTGTCGAGCATGTTGTACTCATCATTTTGATTGTTCATTCATCTAATAGGAACCCACATAAGTTGATGAAATTAATCATGCAGATGAAAATGGTCTTGCTATTGCTAGTGGAAACAATGAGAAACAATCATTGCAGAGTTACTGGTGTGATGCATTTTTTTTTAACATTTGTGGCCCCTCCTTGCTCTCCAGGCCTGCTGCACCCAACAAACCTCCCCAGGAATTTTTAAAAACCATGGTCAGAGAAGGTGAGTAGTAAGAAGCACCTAGGGACAGTGTCAAATATACTGCCATAGACAACTTTTGTTTTGTGCTCTAGATTAGGTTCCCAACCCCTTCCATTACAAATACACACACACACACATACACACACGCACACACACGCACACACACGCACACACACACACACACACACACACACACACACACACACACACACACACACACACACACACACACACACACACACACACACACACACACACACACACACACACACACACACACACACACAGAGTCCTGGATAGATGTGCAATGGGAGTTCTGGTATATCCTCCTGCCTCCATGGTGGTTCAGCTGATGACTTTCCTACCTTGTAAACAGTGACCACCTTACTCCTCTCTAGCCTCCATCCTGGTTCTATTATTGATAGCTATAATGCAAAACTAAGAGCTCCAGAAATGCACCCCCCCATAAAAAACTGCCTGAAACACAGAAGAGTGAAAAGGTTAGCTTCAAGCTTTTTTGCACTTGAGCAAGCCACCCTTAACTACTCAAAGTGTGGTTACAAGAATTCCATATTTACCAAACTTATATACACTGACTCTACAGTTTAATTGACACAAAGAGGAGAGAAGATCATAAAAGAAGGGAATTGCAACTGAAACTCACTTAGAAATCATGCCAGCAGTTATTTCATGTGGAAAACAGCAATCAGTGTTATGTTCTTCAGTGTCTTTTGATTTGGGCAACTGAAATAGAAGGACTTTCACCTCGACCACCTGTAGAGGAACCCTCCACTGGAGGTCAGCTGTGTAGTGTACCTGTGTGCACATTCCCACCTCACCCCCCTCCTTTGTGCCACCTGACACACCCAAGTAGCTAAATGAACCCAGGCCACCTGGGTCTAATGTGGACTTTATCCCACTATGCCACACTTCTGGCATTGGTGTGATATATGTTTTGGCTATCTTCAGAATAACAGTAACATTCATAGCCACTTGTATTAATAATCACTGTATGAATATTGAGAGCTTGCCTTACAAAGCTTTTTTTCTTTTGTTGTTTACCTTTTTCCCATGGGTTATCTTTTTCTTTTGTGCTAGTTTATTAATGTTAAATTAATATATATGAAGTGCAGGTCGCAACCACCCTCTACTAAGTTGAGATCCTTCTTATTTGTTGGGATTATTTATTCTAGTAATTTTCAAAACATATTAGCAATCTTTCTTTCTGGCTGTTAAATTTATTTTATTTTATAACAGGAATTATGACTGAAGCTATAGCTTTTATTGTATGATAAGACATTCAGTGGACTATTTATTTATACAGCTTTTTTCAGCAGTGGCATCTCATCAACAGGTTAAGTCCTCTGCAGGCATAGTTGTTGACAGTTTAATACTTTCACAGAATAAAATAAATAACATGAGTCAGAAAGAAATAATGCATGCTAAATTCACAGTACTACTCTGGATTATTGCAGTACAAGAACTGGGAAAAGGGCACTTTTTCCAATTAAATGTAAAATGTCAGTTTTATTACATTGTAAGCATATGTTGGATATGAACCTATATATATATATATATATATATATATATATATATATATATATATATATATATATATATATATATATATATATATATATATATATATTGAAACTATATTTTGGTGGTTAAAGAATACATATGTGAATGCCCAAATTAAGAAAAAGAAATAAAATAAGCACAGATGCACATCTTTTCCTTTGTAAAAAAACTTACATTAGGAATTTATGTAAGCTAATGAAATTATTTACATAAGTTTTGAAGGATTCACATTTGCAGTTCTGTTTTTTCACTGAACATTTAGAAAATACATTTGTATTTGTACTTTCTGAATGAGACCACAGACATTTAGCAGTTAAAGATCTTCAAGATTTTTCTTTTTTTTTGATCCATTACACAGAGCTGCATTTTTTAGACAGTCAGGAGAATTCATTAAAGCCTACATGATTTTTTTTGTGTATGCATCATGGCATGATGCATACACTAGCAGGAACAGTTTTAGATTCAGTAAGTGAAGCTTAGTGCACACAAGCATGTGCAAACAAGGAAACTTCAGTGTAATAAAAATTACCTCATAAGCAGGTGAATCTTATGTAAATGACCCAGGTGGAGTGATACAAGAAGCCAAAAGGCATCTGTGTAGGCCCAGTGTCCTTGTCCACAGTGTACACGGCAATTTTGCATGTGCAGGAGTGTACACGGAAAGAAGAGGATGTAAAAGTTTACAAATATGGACATAACTCCCCTGAAATGGTTAGACCACATACATTGGTGTGTGAAAAATGAATTGTGGATGTCTGAAAATGCAAGGGACTATGTAAAAATATATTTTTTTAATGATTGCCACGTTTGAAATGTGCACTGTTGTGCAGACTTGAATAATAATAATAAAAAAACAAGCAATAATAAGTATTTAATAATATTTTCAGAAATGTATTATATGATATTGTCTGTGGGTCCATACAGTGGTGCATTGGTGCTGATGTTTAAGTCATATGGCTATGAACTGTGTAGTTACCAAGCTGTCAGCATGGACATGTATGCAAATGAGGTGACTTTGTTGAATCAGAAAAGGAGCATCCATGTCCGCAGATCCCTTTCATGTAGGCTGCTACACCATGTTGATATTTCCAGTGGATGTGGAAGCCAGCAGGTGAGTGTGACCCATTATTTTTAAGAATTTTTTAATTCTCGGTGTGCATGTTTATATGGCACACAACATAGTTGAGCGTGTTCATGGGAAAAAGACAACCTAGGTCATAGTGATGATGTGGATAGCAAGTAATTAAAACTGGATATATTCAGTTATTGATTTTGACTTTTGTATTAGCTATGCTGAAAGGCACAGAACAGAGCACCATGTCACGCAATAAAGTAGGGCCAGTAAATTATGTTAATTAGCATCTAGGGAGATGAAATCATAATAATTAGCCAATCACACATGCTGGACCTAAAGCAGACCTGTATAAAATATGCATACACTCTACATTCTGATTTTCCCCCAATACTCTGGACCACTTGACGGTATGTAAAAAATCAATGGCCAATCATTAGCAGACCAGAGTTCCGCTGTGGTGACCCCTAACCGGGAAAAAGCCAAAAGACACAAACAAACTCTGGACCACTGGAGTATAGACTTGGGAATTTTAATTGAGATAATGCTAGAGGCTGATGCTGGTCTGCTACATCTCCATGTGCTAGATGTTGAAGTCAATGCTGCTGCTGCTGACAATAGGCCTAGGCTGAGAAGAAGAAGAGTGTTCAGGCCCAGGGTAACTTTCCAGGAGCTCCATGAGCTGGAGATTGTAGTGTGCTACAGGGTGGACAGGGACATATTACAAGAACTCACTGAGCTCTGCTGCCCTTAACTCACAGCCAGAGCCAACAGATGGGAATCCATCCCAGTGGAAAAAAAGTATGCGTAGCCCTTAGGGTACTAGCTACAGGTACATTTCAAAGACCAACCGAGGACATGATGGGGGTGTCACATGCATTTGCATCTAGGATATTCCACCAGTTCCTGGCTGCTATGCTACCTCATACCAGTGATCATATATCTTTTTCCCTCTCCAGTCAGGTGAGGGCCAGCAAAATGCAATAGTTCTACCATGTAGCAAACTACCCTGTGGTACTGGGTGCCATACATTGCACCCATGTACACATCAAGTCTCCATCTGCTGAGCAGGGTAGAATCCACATTAACCGCAATGGGTACCACTCCATCAACTGCCAGGTCATGTGCAATGCTCAGGGAATTATCCTGAATGTGTGTGCTGGCAGCCCTGGCAGTTATCACGACTCCCGTATCTTGCACACATAACAGCTATACCAGATGTTTGCTAGAGAGGACATCCCACATGGCCATTTCTTGGGAGATGCTGGCTATGTCCTGGAACTGTGGATGATAACACTCCTCAGAAATGCACTCACACCCACAGAAGAATGCCATAATAAGGCACACTCACATGCTCTATGGTGTTCCTAGTTTGCACCTGTGCCTTATTATGGCATTCTTCTGTGGGTGTGAGTGCATTTACTGGGGGATGCTGGCTATGCCCTGGAACCATGGATGATAACACCCCTCAGAAATGCACTCACACCCACAGAAGAATGCCATAATAAGGCACACGCACAAACTAGGAACACCATAGAGCATGTGTTTGGGCTGCTGAAGTCACGGTTCCGATGCCTATATATATCTTTGGAGCCCTGCTGTATTCTCCACCCACATGTGCAGATATATTCATAATATGTGCTATGGTATACAATATAATCCTGCAGAAACAGCTGCAGGAGGATCTGCAAAGGGATGCACAGCCCCTCACCAATGCCTAGGTCACCACAGCCACAGTCACAGGAGGACTTTGGAGGAGGATCCCACTGCTGATGTCCCTGTAGGCAGATGCAGGCATGCTCAGTACACCCTGGCTTTGGCTATGACGAAAGCATAGCACATTCACTGACAACCTAGGGCCCTACAGACTGTCACCTTACTCCTACAAACATATAGAAATTAAAAATGATGTCAGGCAAACCACAGATCCTGTACCTACTCATATATTGGCTGTGTACTGCTTGCATCAGACAGTTAACCCTGAACTATGGTTGTGTCAGCTGCTGCATTTGCAAGGTAAGTCTGCAACCTACACAGTACTCATAAGGATTATTATGATATCGCATTGTAAGTATGGCTCTGGTACATTATGCAAGTACATATAGTGGGCTACTTGGACAGAAATTACATCTACATGGGACTACAGATATCCATTCCATTACCTTGTTTGCATGAGTATTCACTAGGCCCCATGCATGGAAAAGTCATGCAGTCCTACTGCAACAGATTACTGGTACATCTGTCAAGGGAGATATTAGACAGTGGGGTGACATGATAGTCAGGCTGCTGTGTATCACAGCAGAACATGTGGTTGCGTTCCACCACCCCCAACACAGAGGTGTTCCCTTGAAACTGCTGTTACACAAATTCAGCAATGGTATATCAGCATGGCAGGCAGTCTCAGGACAGTAACACAGAAACTGATCATACAGTCTATATCTTACTTAGCTCAAGAATAATATGCATATGAATGCAGTTGATTGTGTGATGAATGATTACTCTCTGTCACTCAGCTTGTATGGCTCAAAGGACTAAGGTAATTAGCTTGTGTGCTGGCATTCATCATTCTAATCTAGACGTAGCCACATATTTTGAATGTAAGGTAGTATTACTTTCTGTTTTACAGACTGTCAGTCTTTGTGTGGTATAATATTATTAACCTTGTGGCATAATTACATCACACAACTGAAGAAAGTGGTAGCTAAGTTCAGTGACATGCAGCAGTACAGAAACAGGAACAGATGTCATTTTGTGTAACACACAAATCCTGGACTGGAGTACAGGTAGTTGTGGGCTGGAGTCAGTTTACAACTATTAACAATTCCACTGGGCATGCTCATACACTTAGTTATGCAGAGTGCAATTCTGTTGCTCTCAACTCAAAATGACTTGTTATATATAGATATGTCTACAGATACATACATACATCATATATATATATATATATATATATATATATATATATATATATATATGCATATATGTCAGTATCTCACGCTTTATATATATATATATATATATATATATATATATATATATATATATATATATATATATATATATATATACACACACACACACACACACACACACACACACACATCTGTATGTATACACAAATCTATACACACACACACACACACACACACACACACACACACACACACACACATAGATTCGTACATCTGTCTCTCCTCATACATCTACATAACACATATACATACATCATACACATACACAAGCACACACACACACACACACACACACACACACACACACACACACACACACACACACACACACACGCACATCCATGTATAGTTATGACCCTGTTATCTACAGATATATGTTTATATGTCTGTGTATGTCTGTATTATCCTACATACCATGATAATGGTAATTAAAGCTGCAGTATGACACATATATAATATTGCGCAAAGGGCCAAATGTAAGGTCTGACCAGTAAATAATGCACTTCCCTACAGCCCCCTGTGCCTGCTGGATGTCACAACACATATATCAACAGGTGGTGCTATGTATCATGTTGTCCACACACACACATTGACAGGACGCATTGTTTTTGTCCACAGGCTTGCCCATCCAAATGCAAGCAGCCACATATGGCCAAAATGGCTGCTTTTGAATCATAGCTAGGATAAAATCACTTATCTGACTGCTAGACTACTATATGCAGAGAAAGGTCGAGAATCAATGTCACTCTGCAGTTCACACATGCTGTTCAATACAAGTCTACTTTATGTAGTACACTAGTATTTGCCTGCAGTCGCATATAAAACAGACATCAGTTGTGGCATGTTCTGCAAATGCTGTGATCTGTAGTGTATAAGACTAGATAGGTAGAGGTTTTAATCTCAATCTGGCCTGCTTGTGTGTGTGCACATATCTCCTACATAACAAAGGAAATCACACATTGACTTCCAAATTTCAATGGGTCTACATGTTTTGGCCCTTACAGGTGCTACCGGCCTCCATATCCCAATCTTCCACAAGGCCTGCTGATGTCATGTACTTTAACACTATCAACTGCCATTGTATTGTCAGACTTCAGCTGTGGCGCATGCTGTAAATACTGTGATCTGTAGTGTGGAAGGCAAGATAGGTAGGGATTCTAATTTCACTCTAGCCCACTTGTGTTTGTGTGTGTGTGTGTGTGAACATCTCCATGTGTAACAGATGGGAATCCCGCATTGACTTCCAAATTTCAATGAGCCTGCACTTTTTGGCTCTTGCAGGTGCTGCCAGACTCCAAACCCCAATCTTCCACAAGGCCTGCTGATGTCATGTACCTTAACATTACCAACTGCCATTGTCAGACATCAGTTATGGAGCATGAAGTAAATACTGTGATATGTACTGTGTAAGACTAGATAGGTAGGAGTTCTAATCTCACTGACTGTGTGTGTGTGTGTGTGTGTGTGTGTGTGTGTGTGTGTGTGTGTGTGTGTGTGTGTGTGTGTGTGTGTGTGTGTGTGTGTGAGTGCGTGTGTGTGTGCGTGTGTGTGTGTGTGTGTGTGTGTGTGTGTGTGTGTATCTCCCTGAAAAATAAATATTAAAATCACACTGATTTAGAAAGCAGTGGGGTTTTGCAGTTGGTTGTAGCAGGTGACATGCGCCTCCAAAGTTCTGACCAGAACAAGGCCTGCTAATGTAATCTACCATAATACTACCTAAAGAGATGTGAATAGCACATCTGAGGTGTGGCACATGTGTTAAGGACTGCGATCTATAGTGCGTACCATTAGATAGGTAGGTGTTCTAATCTAATTGAAGTCAATTGGACTGTGTCTGCTGTGTAGGGGTCTGTACATATTACTTGATAGTGGCACTATTCTCACTGTAGCCAGGTGTGTGTGTGTGTGTGTGTGTGTGTGTGTGTGTGTGTGTGTGTGTGTGTGTGTGTGTGTGTGTGTGTGAATGTTAGAACATTTTACATCAACATATGGGGTCATAAGATTATTGTACATTAGTAGTCTAATGGGCCTAGGTCCAATAAAATCCTTATCACGTTCCTACCCTGATTTACATGATCAGCACATGTTGCCCCTGTCCACAAGTGACACAAACAGAAGCCCTGTGGTGACATGACAGTCATCCAAGAAATCATACAGATTGCATTTAAGCAAAGCCAATGAGGTGCACTATTTGCCATTAGATGAGAGTCTGTTTCAACGGTTTGTGAAATTGCGGTAGACATATCTTCCCTACTAGCATGTATTACTAACTACACAAGCCAGGTAACATCCTTACAGCAGGTAATACATGTACCATTCCAACTATAGATATGCACAATTTCTAATACAGCAGGTTCAGACATTGCCCTGTATGCAAGGCAAAGATCGCTTTTGTGTAGTTTATATGACACAAGATATAAGGACAGGTATTGTGCACAGTCTCCATAGGACAGATACTGGGGGCTTGAAGCTCCCTTGTGAGGAAAGTTTGTGTTGTGTGCAATTGCCACTGGTGCTTGCAAAGGTACATGAGAAAATGGCCATTGAAATATTGGCATGCTGAGAGAAGAGCACACAGAAGTTACAACTACATCATTATTGAGTGACAGTGCCCTCACTAATGACATGACTATGATATACTAACATTCCTACCACTGGGGAGACATGGTGATTTATGTTAAAGTAGGTGTAAACCTGTGTGGCCAGGCCTGTGTGGCCAGGACTATCACCCCTGAGTTTGTATATCAGGTGTTGCTAATGATGTGCTACTTAGCAGGAAATTGCTGTTACTGATGTAAATAATACTACAAACACATTTGCATGGGGTTACGGCCATGACTATGTGAACAAGCATATGTTCATGAAGACTTGTAGGAGAGTGACATAACTGGGAGATTGTATGTCATGCTGTTTATGCCATCCAATAGGTGGTTATCCTTTGAACTGTTGAAGTTTACTACTGTGTTTTCTGATGTAGGGTGGTTCAGGTGTGAGTCTTACATGTAAGAAGACCAATTTGTGGTCAAATCTTACCATGGAGGACCTCACAGTGCAGGTGTTACAGTGGTCAACCATAATGGAAAGCACCTGGTGCAGTATGTTAGCTCCCCTTGTGGGGATGTCACTCCACTGGTTCAGGGCATTGTAGTTAAGGATGTGGAATAACCTTTGGCCAAGTGAGGCTGAGCATGAGTAACCGACACAGTTGGTGGTTCGTGAAAGTCACCCCACACCATGGTGTTGTGATGTAGCTGGATAGGCACAGGTAGATTCAAGTAAGCACAAGTGTGCTGATATATGGAGTTGCCCCTATAGCTGGCAATGCCTTCATTAGGTGGCCTACCAGCACTGAATAGCACCTGCAGTGTTTCAAGGGAAGCAAACTGTTTAACCAATCTGGATGTGTATCTATCTTTAATGACTATGGATACACCATCTGCATTAACTGACAAACATTTAGTGTGCGTTCTGAACATGTGGAAGGATGTGTAGCCTGGAATGACTGTGGTGCTGTCCACAGCCTTGAATCAGGTGTGTGTGACTGCACCAATTTCTGCATCTTACAAGGTGGGGACACCTTCCAGTGAGTGGAGTTCAGTGTTGGGACTCCTAGCGTGTACCAGCATAACAGTGATGTTGTTTGAGGATGGTGTTTATTGTATGGAATGTTTTTCCATGAGACACCACCTATAAGATGCACTATGGTGATGTCAACAGCCTTTGCCTCTAGGCAATCTCCCATGGGTGACAGATGAACACCATCTGTGGTAAAGCATCGAGGTCTGTTGAGCAATCATCCCAGGCTGACATTTACTGGGTCCTCTTAACATGACACCACACGATAAGGCAGTTATTGACTTCAGTCATTTTCTGTGTGTATTGAGTCATCATCCTATGTGAAGGTGTAATGCAGCTGAAGGCTATGAGCTTACCTGCCACAAACAGACTCTGTAAGCTCAGTCATTTGTCTGTATACAGTCTGGTGAGGTATGTCTCAAGTTGTACACATCAACAGGAACTATGACGCCATCATAACTTCACCTGATGTTGATAGGCCTGTGTGCATGTGTGGTATGGCATATCCTGGCACCTCACAGACAGCAAAATGTGACCTTTCCCATGTGTAGCCCGGTGAGAGGGACATCAATGTATCACATGATGTAATCACCTATGAATAATAGAGCTGAGTTTGTGTTTTGCCTCAGGTGTTTGACTGGGGAGACAGTGGTGCATGTGTTATTACATGTACTGTGTACTGCAGAGGTATGAGTGTGTGTACTGTGCTTGCAACTGGGTTTCTGTGTTGTCTGTTTGTTGCATATGTGTCTGGTAAGGAGCTCCTCACATGCAGTTGTGTGTGATGTGGGTGTGGGTGGTGTATGTGGTGAGGTGTGCATGTTGTCAAACTGCTTACTGTCATATGTACTGACCGGTGTGTCAGGATGCATTTAATCAAGGTTTATTATATAGTCACATCATTCACATGTTTTGTTTGTGTGGCATAGCAGTATAGGGGCAGGGACACTGTCCACTTCTCAACAGTGATCAATGATAATGCCATTTGCAATAGAGTCTTGCTTGTGTGTACGTCACAGCAGGCCTTCATTAGGCAGTGGCCTGACAGATGCTGAAATGCAACATATCACCTTTGTGTAGTTATCCTAATGTAACACAGCACCTGACAGTGTGCCATAACATGGTTGAATGAGTACAATGCTTTCCCAGGCATGTGGCCCTTGGATTAACCATTATCTCATGATTCATATCATACCTACAAATGTGACACTGTACAACTCCAGCAAAGGTAGGTTCATGCTGCTACACCCTTGGAGATGACAATCTCAAACACACTGTCTGTAGGCACTCCTTGCAGTGAACATTTGGATATCCATGCATGCACAGAGAACTTGTTCAAGTCTGCAGTAATTACTCTAGCTTTGCTAGTCTACACTGCCTGTCAAGCAACCAGACAGTACACTGGATGTTGTGTGACATGACGTGGGAACACAGACATGTTCCATTTACATAAATATACAGTATGACATATGAAGGACATGTGTGGGTACACATACTTTGGCCAAAGATGGCCACTCCTATGCAGTATGCCTCAGATCCATGGCATTCAGACATACACCATGAAGCTGTTGAAGGTCAGGCTGCATCAATTGCTGTGAAATTGTTACCTAACAGAGATCACTGCTACTGTGGTGCTTGCTAAGCAACCTTGGATGTCTATGTCACCGGATATTGAACATCATATTGTGGCACTGCAGCTATGCTCCAACTCACCATCCATTCATTACTCTACTGACATCCTATGAACCCTGGAATACGAGGCATAATACATGCCAAACTATAATGATTGCTCTGATTGTTACTCAAGGAATCTACCTGGAAAAGCATATGTCAAGCCTACACAGCTTTGCATGATGTGGGACAACTATGTGGATGAACAAACAGGCTGTGGCCCGCTCCTCATGAGGGATTTGGCACTAATGTTTTGCTTTTGGTGAGAAACAAAGTGTAGGAGCATGGTATCCCAAGAGAGAGTGGTTGCGGTGAGACCAGCAGTTGTAGTAGACATGCAACAGCAATTCAGGGGACTCCCCTCTTGTCAGCATTCTGCACAAGGCAACTGTATAATCACAGTACACACTGTTTGAGTGGTGTGTGACTGCAAAATAACTGTGTAAACACACCCTCCTTACCTTTCCCAGGGTGTGCGCATGACCTCCCCCCCCACTGCTTGCCTGTGCTCTGTACAGACACAGACATGTTGGATGACAGCTTGTAGATGTGTCATTTCCCACAACCCTGCTTACACTTATCAAGGGTACCCCACTGTGTCAGAGATTATGGATGCAGGAGTAGGTTGTCTGATGCCATTGTCCCTTTTAGCTTGTGATACACATATGAAGCTATGGAGCCATGCACCTATACTGCTTTACCTTTGTGAAGACATTTTGCTTCTGTGCTGACATTCCATCCTGTGCTCTGATGTTTATGGATTTATTGTAGCTGTGTACCCACAGGTGTGCCCCAAACAGTCCTGAATCTGAAACATAAACAGTTCTATGAAACATCAATCATTGTGTAAGTATACAGCCATTACAACATTATCCAACTTAATGTGCACAAAATAATGTGGTTTACTCATTACAACTGGCAGGAAATGATATCTGTCAGTGACCAGTACAAGTGGCATGTCAAAGCCAACAATGGATTAAACAAATACATAGTTATTTAGGTAGTCACCCTGTGCATCAGACACATAGCTTCATTTCCCTGCATCGATTACAATGATGACATGTATGTAGCATATGTATCATCACTAGCATAGGGTGTTGTGTGGTGGTGCAGGAGGCCTAGACTGACCCAATATGCTTGCAAGCATGTGTGTGAGTCAGGAAGGGATGCAGGCAAGATGGACCATGGAATATGCGGTGTGCATCTTCACATGACCTGAATGTGACAGTGATGTGTGAGTGTCCGCATGAACACAGTCAAGCTAAAAGCTAAGTCTACCTGTCTGTATGTTGGACAGCTTTGAACTGTGCATGGCAGAGCTTACAGTTCACTGTTTTCATCCTTGAACATGGGAACTAGCTCTGCCAGGAATTTCACTGGCACCTTCATGCCCATGTTAAGAAATGGTGGAACTACCTGAGTGTCACTCCTGTCTGCTGGGACCATGTCCTCCACGGAGCAATGAGGACCACGAGCCCATGGCCTGCCATGTCTTGGTGTGGTCAGCACACTCGCTTCTGGGGCGATGGATGTACTGCCACTATGGGAGCGTGATTGAGCATGGCCATGTGGACTCTCAGTAGATGTAGTTGCTGACACTTAACTCCAACCCGATGTTCCATCACAGACAATGACCGTTCCATGACAAATGTTCTGTGATCTCTCTCTCAGACAAATGTCTTTCCACTGCATCAGTCAACCAATCCAGGGTATCAGAAAAATGGTGGAGGCAGTCATGGATGTCAGGGAGATAATCTGGGAAGGTGAGGAAGCTTTTGCAGACAGATAAGACAGCAGCCAGGGTTGGTGCATGACACATGAGTGGGGTGAACACCTTGGATGGGGAGGGTGTTGTGGAATCCCAGTCCCATGATCATCCACATGGTAGCAGTGCAACTCAAGTTTTCACCAGTGGGACTGTCAGCACCGCTCCTTCACTGCTCCTGTGGTGGCAGTGGAGCAGGCTGGTGTCCAGGGTAAGGCTGCCCCACAAGGATGGTGAGCATAATCTCCATTCAGTGCAGGTGCACACCAACAGTTTGGCGGAGCACCCTGTGCACCATACCTGGCAGTTCTTGATGGGTGACAAAATCACCCCCTTCAACTTTGCTCCCAGAGGGGGCCCAGCCCAAGCCTGTGAAGCAGAACTACCTGACACAGCAGGTAGTGCAGTGGCAGCAGAGGGGGCACCACCAGACTGTGGCCCAGACATGCTGGGCCCTGGTGACACAGCCAGGGGAGCCAAGGTAGGTGGATCACCTAGAACTGGCCTACCTTGTCGCACTGTAGTAAATCAAATATAAACATAAGGTAAGATAAGTAATAACAAAGCAAATGTTAGTATTAACATAATGGAAGATAATAGTGAGTAATCAAAATACATATTAAGGTATATTATGTGGAACACAACAATAACACTCTAGAGTCTGCTTGCTCCTTGATCTGTTTAAAACTTTCATTTAGTGGCTACAGCTAGTAGTGGTAATAGTTTCCCACCCCCTCTCCCTCTCCCTATTGTTGTGGTGTTCTTATACTTGGTGGCTTTGCAGTTGCCCGCCCATACTGTATATTTGATCTGTGACACTCCTCCCAGTCTAGTGTCATTAGTTCATTCAATCTAATAGAGAACATTTGTGAAGGCCAACCCCCTCAGATTCTTAACCTTGAATTAACTTCTGTTCCAGCTTTCTCCATTTCCACTTTACTGAAAAAAAAATCTAAGCTTGTTTCCCTCCTTTCCTGTAACAAGTCTAGTCCAGATACTGATTTGTTGTATCCAGGATGGTTTGTAAGCTCCTGAGCTCCCCCACTTAAATAGGGTTAAACTATTCCTGGTGCCATAAAGTCTGCTCTTCAAATTTTCCCTTGCAACTAGCCAGCTTTTTAGTTTTAGCACTGAAATCTGTTTCTTTGAGATCAGCACTTGTTCAAAACTCATTGTAAGCACTAAATAAGCTACAAATTACTACAACACTCAACTTTCCTTACTTGTCTAGAGGAAAACAGTTTTTAGTACTTAATAAATAAGCATCTATCCAGGCATGTCTAAAGGTCATCTCCTGGTGTTTTTTCCTGTCTATCTGATGAATCTGGGCATCTTGGGGCAATGCACCAATTGCCTCATATACACAGACAACCCTCTCCTCCTACCACCCAACACTACAACCTGTGAGAAATGCACTTATATAGCCAAACTGGAAGAAAAGCCCTCTTCACCAAAGACTGGACTAGACAGTCAAGAGGAGAAGGTAAACACTTGCACCATACCACACTCATCACATAGTCTCTCAAAACCTATACCACCAAAACACACACATAGAAGCACAAAACACATGCCTACATTCACATAGGCTCTCAATAAAAATCTGCCTGAACAACCGAGACCTCCAAAGAAGAAATGCAAGCAACCTCCACCCCCAACACAACCCAAATGACACATAGCACACAAACTCAGTGTGCCACTCAACTACAGCCCATAAGGCATAACGTACCCAACACTCTAGTCATTGGTGACTCTATAGTCAGGCACACTGATATTCCACTCACCAGGCTAAACAAGGAGAAAGTTACTGTCAGCTGCCTATCGGGTGCTAGAATCTGCCTCATAACGTATGCACTCAGGTCACTCCACAACAAGTACAAATATGACTCTGTCATTGTCCATGTTGGTGTGAATGACCTGAGACGTACCTCCCTGGACTACATGAAAAGAGACATGGAGGAGCTTTCCAATCTTGTAGCTCAGGCAGGTATGACCCTAGCCCTGAGTAGCATCCTGCCATCACCCAGAATGATACCACAGTACAAGGACAAAATGATTGACTTCAACAATTGGCTAAGCTTATGGTGTCATTCTAAAGGAATCCAGTATCTGTCTACCTGGGATGACATGATCGACAGACCACGATTCTTTGCCAGAGATGGCCTGCACCTGTCGCCCTTGGGATTCTGGATATTGACAAAGGCTCTTGCCACTCCTATAGTGCCTTTTTTAGGCAAGGTTCAAATGACAAATTCACCACCATAACAGGTACAAGCAAGCAAAATCTGAGGGTAATGCTACTCAATGTTAGAAGTCAAAACCTCAAAATGCGCTCACTCAAGGCACTCCTAAAAATGGAGAACATCGACATCTGTGCAGTGACAGAGACCTGGTTCAAAGCTCCAGAGAGCACCCCTGCATTATAAGGCTATATATAAGTCATACCACACCTTTCGGCCACCTAACCCAGACCAAAACACTAAAGGCAGAGGCATGTCCATATTCATTAAGGATATCCACATCTCCAAGCTAGTTGCTTAGCATAATGCATCTGAGATTATCCAAGTTCAACTAACTCTGGGCAAGACCACAATCCAGATTGTAGCTTGTTACAGACCCCCACCATGCCCCAGGATTCCTACTCCTCTTTTCTTGATACACTGGAAAATATTAGGGTACAACCCAACACCCTAATAATGGGTGATTTCAACTACCCCACCATTAACTAGGAAAACTACTCATGTACCAACTCTTTTGCTCGTTTTCAGGAATTCATAAATTCCAATGCCTTGGATAAACTTATCCACACCCCCACCAGAGGCAGCAATTTCCTAGACCTGGTCATCACCAACATGGCGATTGGTGCTCCACACCAGAGGTCAATTCCTCATTGGTCAGATCCGACCACAAGCTAATCACTGTATACATCCACATCCTGCTCCCACCCCCATTAGGGAAACAACCATAAAAAATTCCTCCAAAGACAACTTCACGCTTCTTAAGACAGAAGTGGCAAACTTCACAACACCCATACAATTGGACAATAGAGGTATGACTGCTGAATCCTACCGTAACAGAACCAAAATGCTATCCTCCAAAAAAGGATCTGGTGGTCTTCTGCCATAAACAAACTCTACAACATAAGAAAGAAACTGTTGCAAAAATGAGTAAAATCCCATGATTGGAGGAACTCCCTGGTCAGCCTCAGAAAGCAGCTGAGATCCCTCATAAAATCCTCCAAAGCTAGTTATGAAAACAAAATCGCTACTTATTCTAAAGACAACCACAAAGCATTCTATAGCTATGTCGAGGATCTCAATGGCAACACTCAGATCTGCTCTGAGTTACAGCACAATGGCACTAAATATACAGAACCAACTGATATTGCCAAAATCCTGGCAGATAGGTTCAGTGCTAACTTTACCCCCTTCTCACCCCCTAAAGGTCCCATCTCTATACCAGAAGAATGTAAAGTTCCTGTAATCATGGCTGCAAAGGTAAAAACCTCACTCTCCAAAGCCAAAAACACAGCATCCATGGGACCTGACAACATCCCAGGCTGCCTTCTACATGAACTACAGAATGAACTGGCACCCCGCCTAAGTACCATGTTCACTCATAGCCTCACCTCAGGCTTTCTGCCCATTGAATGGTGCACCGTGACAGTTATCCCACTCCACAGGGGAATCCATGACAGACCTCAGGAACTACCGCCTCATTAGCCTGAAGAGCTTGATTTGCAAGGTCATGGAACATATCATCATGGAACTCCTAAACAAAGACATTGCAGACAGTGGCGGCTGGTGACTTCAAATCACAGGGGGGCTGCAGGAGACGCTGAATGGGCGGGGTCAAAGGGAAGGGGTGTGGTCAACCATAAAGGGGAGGAGCTATGCACAAAACCACAAAAAAACTAACTTTAATTAAATACGCTGCCCTGGGTGGCAAACCATCATTATGAAAGTCCAATCAAGACAAAAATAAGTGTAGAAGAATAAAAATATTTCAATGCATTGGCTGCATGACAGCTTACTTAATATCTAGATGGAAACAAAAGGTTGTGAGGCATGAAAAATAAATTACTTTTTAAATACATTACTGGAATGCCAGTCAAAATCAAGTATAAGAAAAACCAGAAGCACTCAACTCAAACCACTTCTCCTTGCACTGCAGTTCTAATTATAATATATTCAGCTTTATTAAAGTACCAAGCAACATGCTGAAAGTAGAAATCTATGTGATGCCCCCACTTGTAAAAATGTTTCTTATCCAAAAGACCTGCTGCCTGACAACTTGTTTCATGGGGAAAACATGATAAAAGTAAAAATGAAAAGCAAACAAGAAACAAGCTCAAGATACATTGCTTAAAGGATTACTGTACAGGTTATGGACCACACATGATTGGCATTCTGTTTAGTTTACGGGTAAAGCCTGCAGAGATGACTGGAAGTCTCCAACAAGTGTAATGAGCTTTTAAAATAATGGAATCCTGTCCTTTAATACCCAAGGCTTATACATTATCTAGTCAAGTATTCTCTGCATGGCAACAGAAAGGCTTTCAATGTTGGCAATTCTTTAACAGTATGCTTATTAAAGCTTACTTGCATCTTACGATGTCAGACAAGCTTACCTTATGGTCATTAAAGCATTGCTACTTAAACACAGAGCAACAGGCACTTTGAGTAATAAGCATAAATCAACAGTACAAAAATATGACAGAAACCAGACCATTCTGCAAAATCAAGGACAGATGAAAAGCCACTGTAGTACTTATGCAGTGTGTCCTCCCCATCCAAGGTAGATACAACTACTCCTTGCCTTGCTTGGACACATCCAGAGTCACTACATGGGGAGTGGTGCAACAAGCATGTCACAATTTGAAATCTCTCTGGATGACTGTGATGGCCCTGACACATTTGTCATACCTCTCAACTTCAAGAGCAAGAAATCTGGACAAAGCCATACACAGAAGTGGGACAAAGGCACAACAATAAGGACAATTTTTAAATATTGCTCTAATAAACTTAGAAAGATAATAGAATAGGTCTTGCATTAGTATGAATTTTCTGAAGGGTATAAAATCTGAAACTCAAATGTCTGTCATTTTCTAACTTCAGTCTTTAGTGATTTGTCACTAATTTGCCAAAAACACAATTTTATGAAAAATGGACCAAAATGTGATGCAAAAATATAAAATAGACACACAATACAGCTTCTACCTGTCAAAGAAGGGACACTTTAATATTAGTACTGCTACCTTGAGCAGCTGACAAAATAAAAGAATCTACATGCATTTCAAGTAATCTATAACTTTGATTATTACAGTTATTTCTTAATTGTAAACCCTCCATGTTTTCTTCCAAAATTGCTATTTTATGGAGGGATTATTATGGGGAAGAGCAACATTTTGAGCCAAAAATTGGGGACAGTTGAGAGGTTGGCTATGCCTAATTCTATAAAGCAATTTATTTGCATGTACCTCTCAACCTGTTAATGCAGTAAATCTGAACAAGGCCAAATATATTGGGGCACATATAAACAGTACTAAAAATTGCTCTTGTATAAATTGAGACAGTTGATAGAACGGCTCTTACTTTAACATGCATTTTATGAAGGTTATGAAGTCTGAAACTTATTATTTAGTGACTTCTGGCAAATCATTTAGGAATTAAAACTACAAATTTTATGAACAACAAACCAAAAATAAGAAGCAAAATCTATTCATTCTTTGAAAATCTGGACAGTTGGGAGGTATAGTTCAGCTGGGCCTGTCTGAGTTTGCTGCCCTTCCCCTGACAAAATAATGGTTGAACTGGAGCCTCTGCAGCCATTCCAATTAACCATTACTTGGCTATTTCACTCCATTTACCATAAACACTAATGTGCATACTGCTTTACTTCAATGATTGGACTTCATTTGAAAGTTTTATTTTGTATTTTACAGCACAAACATTAAGTCATCTGTTAAACAAAGCAATGCAGTCTCACAATGAAAACTTAGCATTAAAACTTCTCTGCCCTTGAAACTCACATTCATTGAAACAGCATTGAAACCCACATTCAAAGAAAATACATTTTGCCAGTGGCAGATAAAGATTAATTTTGGGCTGTTTTCGAATCATAGGCCCCTTGCATATGAAACATACATGTGCTCTTTGATACACCTTCCTCATTGTACTAAAAATTATATTCCTTGTACAATACAGTACACTTGTTAGAGGGTGTTTTAAATTTGTTTTGAACATTTTTCCAGTAAGCAATGAAACAAAACATATGCACCCATAATGGCAAAACTGCCCAGTTGAGAACATTTATCATAAAAAGTCTACTCAGACTTCCACAGTCCACCATTATTAGTAAATATACACAATTCTACAGTCCACCATTATTAGTAAATATGCACAATTCCACAGTCCACCATTATTAGTAAATATGCACAATTCTACAGTCCACCATTATCAGTAAATATGCACAATTCTACAGTGCACCTTTATCAGTAAATATGCACAATTCTACAGTCCATATTCAGTGAATTCAGTTCTTGCCATAGCTGTCAACCTTAGCACAAAACCTGGACAAGCCAATAATGGGGAATACAGTCCCAAAATAGGGACAAATTTAAAATATTCATCTTATAAACTTAGAAAATTGCTAGAAAAAAAGGTTGTGCTACTATGTATTCTGAAGAACATGAAGTTTGAAATTCAAATGCCGGTCAATTTTACTGGACAGAACAAAACAATTTTCAGCAGAGACGAGGGATTAATACTGCAGACACGCCTTTGTAAAATGGCAGGGCATCAGAGCAAATCCACACAAACACAGACAGGAGATGCAGACTCCACACAGAAGCCACCCCAACCAAGAATCAAACCAGAAAACCTATAGCTCTGAGGCAACAATACTACCACTGCACCATCAAATCTGCAAGGAATTAAACATTCAGAAACCTGAAGTCTGAAATTCAAATGCCTGTCAATTTTACTGCGGACAGAACAAAAACAATTTTTCAATTTTCAGCAGAGATGCAGGGATTAATACTGCAGACACGTCTTTGTAAAATGGCAGGGCACCAGAGTAAATCCACACAAATACAGGGAGGAGATGCAGACAGAAGCCACCCCAACCAAGAATCAAACCAGAAAACCTATAGTTGTGAGGTAACAATACTATCACTGCACCATCAATTATACAAGGAATTAAACATTCAGAAACCTGAAGTCTGAAATTCAAATGCCTGTCAATTTTACTGCGGACAGAACAAAACAATTTTCAGCAGAGACGCAGGGATTAAAACTGCAGACACATCTTTGTAAAATGGCAGGGCACCAGAGCAAATCCACACAAACACAGGCAGGAGATGCAGACTCCAAACAGAAGCCACCCCAACCAAGAATCAAACCAGAAAACCTATAGCTGTGAGGCAACAATACTACCACCGCAGCCATCATCAATTATGCAGGAATTGAACATTCAGAAACCTGAAGTCTGAAATTCAAATGCCTGTCAATTTTACTGCGGACAGAACAAAACCAATTTTCAGCAGGGATTAAAACTGCAGACACGCTCTTTGTAAAATGGCAGGGCACCAGAGCAAATCCACACAAACACATGGAGGAGATGCAGACTCCACAGAAGCCACCCCAACCAAGAATCAAACCAGAAAACCTATAGCTGTGAGGCAACAATACTACCACTGCACCATCAAATACACAAGGAATTAAACATTCAGAAACCCTTAAGTCTGAAATTCAAATGCCTGTCAATTTTATTTAACATTTTTTATCAGGACAGTCTGACTTGGAACAAATAAACAATTTTCAGCAGAGGCCCAGGAAGAAATAATGCAGACATGTCTTTGTAACATGGGAGGGCACAAAAGCAAACCCACACAAACACAGGAGAAGATACAGACCCCACAAAGAAGGAACCCCAGCCAAGAATCAAACCCAAGAACCTGCAGCTGTGAGGCAACAATGCTACTACTACACCATCAAATATCAAGCATTGCAACATTTACAAACCACAGATATTATGAGGAACAGATCAGATCGAATATGAGGTAAAAATCTGAATTTTTTATTAATGGTGGTGGGTAGGGAACTCAAGTCTTTAACACCTGCATACAGGGTACAGGGTTCAAACCTGAGGCATTCCCTACCACACCACCATAAGCACCTGGGGCATTTACACACACACACACACACACACACACACACACACACTCCAGTAAAGCACAAGCACCATACACACTCCAGTAAAGCACAAGCACCATACACACTCCAGTAAAGCACAAGCACCATACACACTCCAGTAAAGCACAAGCACCATACACACTCCAGTAAAGCACAAGCACCATACACACTCCAGTAAAGCACAAGCACCACAAACTCAATAAAAATAAACATTGTAAATTAAAAGGCACCTTACCTGAATGAATACATCCAGAGTTAACGTCTGTACATGCATCCTTCCCTAATACTGAAGACCCAGAGATCCCCCAATCTTCCCCCGACGAGATCCGAGATCCCTGGCTCTGTCCCGAGTCCCTGCTGCTCCTCTTGCAGTCCGACGTGGTCCATACCTTGGAGTGTGTGCACTGTAAAGTGCACAGGCGTCTCCTTGTAATCCCCCCGGGGAGATCTGCAGCCCTGAGCAGCATGCGCATAGACCGATAAGTCGGGACTGGTCTATATCTGCAGTCAGAAAGATAATTATTTTAAAAAAATTTTTCATTTTTTTTTCTTTCTGTTTTTTATTTTTGAGGGGGCTGCAGTCCGGCAGCCCTATGCCACGAGCCGCCCCTGATTGCAGATCTCCAAACTCTGGACCCCACACAGTTCGGGTTTGTAAAAGGCAGATCATGTCTCCTAAACCTGATTGACTTCTTTGAAACAGTCACCAAAGCAATAGATGAGTCCAAGGTGGTTCACACAGCCTATCTAGATCTTGCCAAGGCATTCAACACCATCCACCACTCTGGAATTATAGATAAATGCACTAAACTAGGTATAAATCGCTATGTCACAAGATGGGTTGCCAACTGGCTTACTGACGGAACCCACACTGTGAAAGTAGCAGACTCCAAATCCAACTTCAGACCAGTGACAAGTGGAGTACCACAGGGTTCAGTCCTGTGTCCTCTCCTGTTTGGTATTTACTTCTCTGAAGTACAGGATAACACAGAAGGTCTTTGGCTAACTAAGTTCACAGATGACTGCAAACTAGGAGCCATAATCAAAACTCGTAATGATGTGGACATCCTACAAAAGGGGCCTCACTGAGACAGATGCCTGGTGTCAAAGCCATGGCCTCAAGCTCAATGCCAAAAAGTGCATTGTCATCCTCTTTGGTAAAACCTCTGTACCCATGAACTACCATATAGCCATAGTCTACTTAACACCGAAAGTGTGATAAGAAACCTTGGGATACAGGTGGACAGTAGTCTCTCCTTTGATAATCACATCACCACAGTGGTCAGGAAATCCTTCTACATGGCACATCTCATCACAAAAGGTTTCTCATCCAGAAAAAAAGAGATCATTGTTCCCCTCTACTCATCACTCATTAGACCCATTATAGAGGACAATGCCCCTTCTGGTATGTACCTCACAAGACATCTACAACAACTGGAAAGGCCACAGAAATACCTCACAAAGAGGATTACTTGCCTCAAACAGATGCCCTATGCAGACCGTCTGAAAAAACTCCAGCTTTACTCCATTGCATATCGCCTACTCAGAGGCAATCTCTACCTAATATACAATGCTATGTCAAACCCAGAGCTGTTGGACATGTTCCACTTAAAGAAATCCCAATCCCTCTGAGCTACATGCTCTAGGGACCTAAACCTTGTCATTACAATAAGCAGAACATGCTGGAGGGATTGATTCCTGTCCCAGAGACTTCCCATACTCTGGAACAGACTACCTATCTATGTCAAACAGAGCTCCTCATTAGGACTCCTAAAGAAAAATCTTGTTGACTGGATGGGAAATAGGAAATTCACCCCGGGGATCACTTCTGTGGCGCTGCTTGACAGGGCCACAGGAAAATAATTTTCTTAGGTGGTGAAAGCCAGGGTACATTTTTGGCTAGGCTTATATAAGCCCTAGTGCCAATAGCCTAGTACCTACCTATGAACCTATAAATAACATAACAGTAAGTATGTTAACAGCAAACTAGTATGAAATAACCCATAAGGCAAGCATAACAGTTTAAAATAATATATTTATATCAAATCATAATAATAAATAACATTAATAAATTAAACAAGATAAGGGGTGGGGAGAGAGAGAGAAAAACATACCATTAGTGACCTTGCAGGTGATATTACTCCACAGACTAATAATAAATACTTCTAGAGGTGTGCAGTGTCAGTTGTGGGTGCAGTGACTCCAGTTCTTGTTTCTTGTATAGGTGATATTGCACATACATACCTCTCAACCTATTAGCATGGGACAACATAAGCCAAGCACTAACAAATGCAGGCACACAACTACAGGGAACTGTTTTACATACTGTGCTCATACATTAGTACCGAGGTGTTCTGTAATGGGATTTGCCTATAAATTGCATTTCAAGTAATGTCATTTATTTGCTAATCAAGGACCAGACATATGGGGCATTAGTCATTACATTTCAAAAAACCATGGCAGTTGAGAGGTATTTTTGTGTACATTAAGTAGACTAGACAGCCGGTGATTTCTTAGTTGGCTGCCATGGGGTTAGAACCTACAAGCTCTGACTAAAGGGAAAATGTTCACTTAATTTAACAGTTGACTGCTGTCAAATTAGAAATGATATTCAGTGAATACCGACATAATGCAGAGTTATTTGAACAGGCAATTTATCAAAGTAAAATCCTGCTTTAAACTTTATTCATATTGTTCCTTAAAATCTGGTATTTATACACATGGATATCTGCCCAGAACATGAGCTACCTTACCCATATACCTTTTTCCTGGAGTAGGAGGAATATACAGCATTATTTGACTAAAAAATGGCCATAACACAGACTTGAACCTTACTGTGGGTATCGCACTACATTTGTCAGACAATTGTTTGCTGCAGTCTTTATTCATTTCCGTTTTACAGTTGACTGGTGTCAGATTAGAACACACATGCAGTGAATACAGCCATACTGCACAGTTATTTGAACAGATTACTTTTCAAAGCACAATCCTGCTTTAAACTTTATTGATAATGTACCTTAAAATCTGGCATTTTTGCACATAGATATCTGGTCATAACATGAGCTACCTTACCCATACACCTTGTTCTTCGAGTGGGTGGAATGTAAAACATTATATTACACAAAATGGCGAGAACACATCAGACAGTTTTTTTCTGCAGTCTTTTTTCATTTCCTTTGTATAGTTGACTGGTGTTAGATTATAACACACATGCAGTGACTAAAAGAATAGTCAGCACTTCTTTTTTTAAAAATAATACCACAGCACCATCACCCTTTAAAATCCTTCGATTACTGTTGCTTCAAGTCTGGCATGTACAGCATGTATAGCTGTGTCAGACCTGTAAGTAATAACCCATTTATCATCATCATTACCTGAGTGCAATCTACAGCATATTTCACACAAAGAGCACAGCAGAACAGTGACTGTTAATCTGGGTAGACACCAACATCATCTATGATGTTTGTAAGCTATAGTACACAGTAATGCATGTTTACTTGACTTAACTTGCTTTACCATTTCAGGTAGGCAGTGACACATTACTAAACGTATTACATTTCCCAGGTATATCATAACTGACTGTTATGACTGCAAACTCTGTAAATAATTTATCTTGGCAGTAAGTTATGCATTAGGTTATTGCTTTGATGTTTCCCTACTTACCATGCTCACAACTTATCCTGGCCAGATGCCTTGCATGGGACTGGACATTGAGAGTCCTGTCTTCTGCAGCTGTTGTAAAAGAAGCAAACCATTATGCATACCAGTTTTGCAAAGATTCAGCTTGAACACTTCTAAAGTAATGCCAGGTACACTTACACATCTGTGCGGTGTGTGCTCAGCCCAAGCTCCTTGGACCCAGGTGCCCAGCTTCCCCCTCTTTCTTTGCTTCAGGTCATCATAGTGGTGATGACACTGCTCACCCGTGCGGGCGATAACAGTTACACTGGTAAGTTCCCTAGCCAACCAATCTCAGGCCCCAGGGTTATATTCTGAGTTCTGATAATCACCCTGCAACAGCTGGGGTTCCTAGTTTTTCACAAGGCGTCCAACATACACTCTGGACTCCTGCACTCCCCACCTCTGCTCCTGAAAGAGCAATCCCTCACCAACACCACCAGGCATACCGACGGCCAAGTGAAGACTCGAATGAATGGTGTGAAATTCCTGCCTATTGGCCTTAATATAGGCTGCATTCCTGCCCTTACATGTCAAACTGTAACTTTCAAAAAAGCATTGCATTGCTTAGTATGGCACAAACTGGTTTAGCAGAGCTGAGCTTCAAGCAAACTCACATAACCACATTTAAGTGGAGTTTAGCAAGACACAAACATTACACAACCGTGTTTAAGTGGAACTTAGCAACACACAAACATTGTAGACTGTTGACCATGTTTAAGCAGTGCTTAGCATCGCTTAGCTTTTGTAAATGTCACACTTTTTTTATTTTGAATTAAACCGCCATTTCAGTCACCTGACACATCATCACAGCAACAAATGTAAAATGCATAACTGTGCAGGACTTGAACCCAGGACCTACTACACTGCAGGTTGTGACTCAACCTATTTAGCCACTTGTTTAGTTAAGATGCTCAGTCTACATTCACATATATGACTAAAGTTCCTGTTAGCTTTGCTAAGCACCATGCTGCTCCATGCAAATAGGCATAATAAAAAAATGTACAATTGATTACATCCAGTTTCTAATTTTAGATATATGGCAGGCGTCTCCTATGTATGTATAAGCACAGTTTGGCATCATTAAGCACCGTGCTGCACTGCGCATACAGGCATATAAAAAATATATTTATACAATAGTGGAGTACATTACAGTGATTATTGTGCTGTGCTTACCCTCTGTCTAGGATTTACCTCAACAGACCACAAGTACAAGACAGCCTCTACACTGCTGCTTGCATGGATTCAGTATCTGTGTTACTGTGATCTCCCTTGGCAACATGCCATGATTAATATGCATGGCACTCTGCTGAGGGGGAGCCATGGCCGTGTACATGGGTACATTCCATGTAGGCTCTACATGAAGCCCACACAGATTTTATTGAATCCTGGAGAATTTGATACCAAGACTGCATTCAACAAAACAGCCTTAGTTAGAATTCCAAGGTGATGTATAACGAACAGACTACAGAAAGCATTTATTGCACATTCATAAATCATTTAGCATCACAGTTTAACATTTGCCTTATTTTTTTAAATAATAAAAATAAAACAACTGCAAAAATCTGTAAAACACCAAACTAAATGTAATACTTTGTAAGCACTTTCACTCCAAGACAGAGTTTCATCAGACCAGTTTTATTAAATAAAATGCAAAGTTATGTCATAACAGAAAAAAGAAAGAAACAGAAAAGATTTTTCAAAATTAATCTTTTCGAACTGTGCTTAGTATTCATTAGTTTTTAAATGGATAACAATAATTTTAAACATCTCTTCAGTACTCCCTATCCACACAACTACTAAAATATTTTATTTCCATGTCCATGCTTGCTAAAAAAGATACAAATGTATAGCAGAAACATTTTGCAAAGGACTTAGTGAGTGGCCTGAAATTAAAATGCAAAGTCAGTAAAAATGAATAGTAACTGTGACATTAAGAATGAGTGATTTAAGTCCTAAAGAAATGCCTTGAATGAAATCACATTAAGTTCGATTTTAAGTTTTCATGATATATCTGAGTGGTAAATTTCATCCCTTCTCTGATCCTCTTTAATGCATTTTCGGCATACTTATGTTTAGGCATGGTTAAAAAATATATCACAGTCATTATGAATTAAAGTGCTGAATTTTTACTGCTGTTTATCAACAGCTCATGAAGACTGATTACAAATGTAATAAGCTCCTTGAGTTTTCAGCTTCACTGAAAATGCAAGGGGTCTCGTGCTTCAATAATCAAATATTGACTATTTCAAGTCTTATTACATCTGTGACAAGTTAAGGAAATAAGATTAACACACACAAATATATTTGTACACACACACACACACACACACACACACACACACACACACACACACACACACACCCATGCACTGATATATGTGCATGCACAGAGGAGAGAGAGAGAGAAAGAGGCAGAGAGATCAAGAAGGTGAGAGAGACTGTTTAAAATAATACCACCATGTGTATTAAGCATGAATAGTCTAGCATAAATTTCATTTCATGCAATGTTTTTTGCCAGATGCTTTGTACAAATCAGAAGACTAACTCATAATAATATTTTAACTTCTTTCATTTCATTTCTTTTAATTGAAGTAAATGTGAAGAAAGACATGCCACTGTATCACGACTGTGCATTTCAAATGTATGCTGACCACTGTTTTTTCACATTTGATTAATTTACATCAAATTCATTGAAAACTTCCTTTAGCAGTAAATTTTTTTGTCAGTAACACACAAACACACACACACACACACACACACACACACACACACACACAAACACAGATGCACACTAATAAAGAACATCAATAGTGTGGGCAACTATAATTGCTTTATTTATTTGCTTGTTTATTTATTTGTTTGTCTATTTGTCTCTATGTCTGTTTCTCCACCTAATCTATGTGTCTGTTTGCTTATTTATTTACTTTCTAATTTAAGTGGAACACTCACTGTGTAAAAGGCAGTGATAAAAAGGTGCAGTAAAACTTTGAGTATCTAAGGTGTGGCATAAAGATGTATCCCTGACTACACCCCAGGTGACATGAGTTTGGTTAGCAAACTCTGTCCCTGATTTGCTGGTCGGGGTGCGGGGGATAGGGTAGAACTACATTTTTGCCAGCTCACTTATCCCAATAGGGAGGGCTGGTTTCACAGCAAGGGACTAGCAGTCATTGGGCAAGATCAGTGGCGCTAATCTAGATGTGCGTGCATAGGTAATGCACATTAGGAAATGGGCATGACACTGGTTAGGGCATTCAAAAACAGTCCTCTGCAACTGTCTAAAGAGTGCCAAACTGGGGCAATCTTATCTCCTTTGCATGCACACATCCCATCACTGCTTACGGTAAGGATTTCCCCACTTCTTGGGACCTGGATTGAACAAGTAAGTCAGACATGTGGCAGGAAAGGTTGAACAGACTGGGAAGGGAATCCTGCACATTGCCAATGGTAGAGAACTGCTGTGGAAACCAAGGAACCGAACATCTAAAGAAAACAGTGTCTTTGTACTTTAACAACTGTACCTTTCAAAGATTGCTTACAGACAATCTTGTAAAATCATCAAGCATCTTAAAGGAATAATTCATTTGTTTGTCACAGTTTAGTGACTTTCTAGTTTATAAACATCTT
>NC_056744.1:947677039-947753220 GCF_019279795.1 Protopterus annectens
AAATAAGTAGCACAGTAGGGACTAAATCAGGCAGAGCACATTGAGTTAGCCAGGCTTGATACATTGACATAGCCAGTTAAGTGACAAATGTTGTTTGAGTCTACTGTTAAATGACCTAAGGTGGACAGTAGGGTAATATCAGCTGGAAGTGAGTTCCAGGATCTACATACAGGGTTTGCAAAGAGAATCACCAGCTGTGTTATTAAACTTGCTAGTCTGAAGTAGTACTTTGTTAGAGGATCGAAGCGGTCTAGGATTGTTATAGGGGGTGATAATAATTGAAGTGCAGGAGTATTGTCTGGATTATAGAGGATTTTATAGGCCATAATCAGTTGGTTATACTGTATTAGGCTGGGTATTGCAAGCCAACCAAGCTGATTTAGATTGATGCAATGATGTGTCCTAAAAGGCGGGCCAGTGGCAAACCTGGCAATGTGGTTGTAGCAAACCGAGTGCTTGTTAAGGGCAGTCTTGTTCATATTCGAGAGTAGAGGGGATGCATACAGAAGGGTTGAAACAAGGTGTGAGCGAGCTATGGCGCCTTTAGCTGGAGGGGCTAGGAAGGCTTTCATTCTGTAAAGTGACCCTAGTTTTCCATTGATGGCTTTGCTAATCTGGTTAACATGTATGTTACATATGAGATTATTGTCTATGATGACACCTAATAGTTTCGGAGATGGGTCAGGGGAGATTATTGTGCCATCAGTTGAAGTTATGGTAACGGTGAAAGTGGTAGACCTACGTGTTGGTGGAATAACAGCAGTTTAGTTTGATTGGGATTTAGGATCAGACGATGTTCAGAAAGCCAGTTTGCTATTGTATTAAAGGTGGTCTGGGTAGCTGACCATACCTCTACTGGAGATGTGGCTGAGCAGATCAGAGTAGAGTATACAGCATATTGGATATAGCTGACTGTTGGGATGACAGTATAATGGTCGTTAATGAAGATGGAGGACAGCAAGGGCCCTAGTATAGAGCCTTGTGGTACTCTGAGGGTGTTAGGTAGAAGGTTAGAGGGTTTGTTCTGCCAGAGGCCAGCCTGCTGTCGACCATGCAGGTAGGATTGACACCATTGGAAGGCTCCAGTATCTAGACAGTCTTTGCAGGGTGTGGAGTACAAGTTGGTGATCAACCATATCGTATGCCTTTGAATTATCCAAAAAGAGGGCTGTGGATATATAATTATTGTTGCAAGTATGGCTTATGGTGTTAGTAAAGGCTAGGAGGCCTGACGTAGTGCTGTGATGAGGACGTAAGCCATGCTGAGTGTCTGCCATAATGCGGGTTTGGATTAGGTGGTGCATGACTTGTCTATGATGAAAGTTTCCATAATCTCTGCAAGTGGAGAGAGTATAGCTATTGGCCTATAATTGGAGACTTCAGTAGAGCTGCCTCCTGTGTGAAGTGGGATTACATATGACATTTTCCAGATGGTGGGAAAGTTAGATTTTAACATGGTTCCTTTGATTACCTTTGAGACGGGGTAAGCAATAGCATCATCTGGTTTTGATAGGTACTTTCGGCAGGAGTTGATCAGCAGAAAGTGTAGTGGGTTTCACTGTTACAATCAAGGTACGGAGAAGTGAAGTGGCGACTGGTTGGCAGCTGGACGCAAGTAGTTTTCTAGGGGTGTTGCTTTCAGGACCAGGGGAGCTAGGAGGTAGATGGCTAGCTAGGGCCTGAAATGTCTCAGTAAAGGACTGGTCAAAGCTATCAGGAACATCTTCAGGGGTATTATCAATAGTAGCAGCAGGGATTGGGGTTGACGTTTGTCCTGGATGTAGTATATATGACATGCCACTTGACAGGGTATGGCATTACTGGGTTCAGAGACCATTCCCCAGATTGGCTGTGTGGTGGCATCCCACACATGTGTTGTACGTTCCTGGCCAAGGGTGATGGCTGACTGCATACATGTGGCAGCTGTGACAATAACACATGACTCACATAAACCATGACTGGACCATAGAGGCGATTCACAGGTTACCTTTGCACATGCCACCCTAGTAGTGTGATTGCCATGGTGAGTACCAACACATAGGGCCAATGGGGAACAACATACTGAAGGTGTGTATGTGTGGTTGGACTGCCACTGTTTCATAGCACTGACATATATGACTGCACACGTGGGTAAATGCCAGGTAAGACGTGTGCAATGTGTCACAGGCAACGTACATGTGTACAGGACAGACAGTGATGTTCTGTCATGTGTAAAGTTGACATACATATCGTACGCTATGCAGATGTCACTAGCAGTCTACAGAAGCACTGTAACTCTGCATTGCAGGTGTAAGCAGTGTTCCAGGGGACCCCAAGCGAACATGCATGCAAACAAAGCTACAGTACACAGGGCTGTAAGTAGTGCATTATACAACAAAGAAGGGGTAACAATAACAGTAAGTAACAATGCAAATATGTAGGCACTATCAACATGTACCCAGGAATACGCAGCACAGATGCCCATGGTAGAACCGATATTATGTCATACTTATTTGAGATTTGGATTACATTGGTACTGCACACATATCTACATGCGCGAACATCCACATGGCATAGTCGTTGTGGGCATCTTGACACCATTACTGTACATGTCCACCATTGCATATCACTACTTGCGTTAGCTTTCCCCCTGTGCTACCCATGTATGCGGCTATCTGTTGACAACCTTACCACCGCTATGCAATTATGTGCAGCTGTTATACTTTGGTATGTACTATGGGTGCAGATAACAATTCAGGACATTCATACAGTTACTACAGCAGGCATGCTGGGGTAAACACACAGTCATAGCAGCACACTGTACTGTTACCAACATGATACTACTAATACACGTCTATGTAGTCACCCTGTGCATCAGCAACGTGTTTACCTGTTCCCGCAATGATGTTGGAGATTGCAGGAGGTGGCACAGTGTCATCATATGCACAGGGTGTGGATTAGGTATGCCTGAGTCAACCACTGATACCACCAATTGACATGTGTGTGTATGTGTGTTGGTGAGGGGCAGCAGTACAGGGTGGGGCAGTGTTGGTGCAGTGTGTGCGTGTATGTGGTTGCCCTAAGTGTTAACATTTCGCATGTGTGTATGCACGCACACAGTTCCACCTCATGGCTGCCATATACAGGGGTTTGTGGACAGCCACAGACTGCACCTGGGAGGCCATACAGATCAGTGTCTGTGTGCATGGACAGGGTACCTGTGCCTGGCAGGGGTGCTATGAACCGTATCCAGTACAAAGCCGGACTGGGTACTGTCATCAGAAGCGGGGGGTGTTGACTGGACACATGTCCCTGTTGGGACTGTCCAGAGCCACGTGCACGAGGTCTCCTGGGGTGTTCCGATGACAGCACAGACCCAGCATTGCTGGGGCTGCTGCTGGCACTATGGGGGCATGCGCAAGCCTGTTGTCATCCGCACCGACTGCCAGCTGCTGCTGCTGCTGCCGGCATACGGCCACGTCGACGCCGCAAACGCCCACCATTGCCCTGGCTCATGGACATTTGGTTGTGGAACTGCTGTAATATGTCCCCACAACATCTGTCTATGACATCGGTGAAGTTACGGATAGCATCCGCAATGTCACGCATACTGTCTGTCATAGCTGTGCGACATGCTCTGAGCTCCCTCAGACCCTGTCTGGTGTACCTTTCCATACGTGACTGAGCCTGCATGACAGTCCGAAACATAGCTGACGTTGACAGACCTCTTTGGGCATGTCGGCCAGAGGCAGTACGCCCACGGATGCTCCCACGAGAACCCATGGGCAACTGTCGGTGTGGTACCATCGGAGGACCCTGCCCATGGCTGCTGTGTGGGGACGCATGTGCCACAGGTACCACATTACCCTGGTCTATGCCCGCTGTATCCTGTCCATCACCTAGGGACAATGGTGACAAAGGATGTACAGGCAGGATGACTGTGCGCAATGATGGGGTTGACAGCTGTGTACTGTCAATTGGCTGACCAATGGCAGACCCTGACACACCTTCCTGTACCATTACACAAATATCATCATTACCAGTAGCCATGGCAAAGGATTCAGATTCCCTGCTGCAGGTCACCAGAGCAGCCCCAGAACCTGTGGGATGAAGACAGGAAACATAGTTTACAGTCTCCAGACATTGTTACCAGTGATGCACTTATACACACATGCACACATGCACACATGGACACATGCACACAGGCACACATGCACACATGCACACATGCACACAGGCACACATGCACACATGGACACATGCACACGTGGACACATGCACACGTGGACACATGCACACATGGACACATGCACACGTATTCACATGCACACATGCACACATGCACACATGCACACATGGTCACGTGTACACATGCACACATGCACACATGCACACGTGGACACAGGCACACATGCACACATGCACACATGCACACGTGGACACAGGCACACATGCACAGATGCACACGTGGACACAGGCACACCTGCACACATGCACACATGGGCACAGGCACACCTGCACACATGCACACCCCGCAGTATACACACAGAGCACTACTGAGTTACACTACTGTTACTAGCATTATCAGGACTATTATAGGTTATGTTAAACACACTCACCAGCATGGATGGCCTGTCTCGCTGTAACCCTGGAGGGACCTGCAGAAATGATGAGATTAATGTCAGTGGGCACATCTGTGCCATTGATATTGCATATGATACAGTGTACAGAACAGTCAGGTGTACATATGGCATATTACCTGCACGCTCCATGTCGTGCTGCTGTGTGGAACCAGCCTCCATCATAATGCAGGTGCACTGCTGTTGGTGTTCCGGGGCTGGAGCCACAACACTTAGGAGTAGCCCCTCCAGTTTGGTGAGCGGGGGATGTGTGGCCACCCCACCTCCTGTGGCGACCTGTTGCCTGTGGATATCTGATGCACGCTGCCGGACACTTCGGATTAAATCACTGCAGTGATGTCATACCTGCTCAAATGTCCTGTTATGCGTGCCAATATCATTTACCCTACGGACAAGGTCGTGCCACAGTGCGGCCCTCTCCTGCTGATTCTGACTGGTGCGGGAAAACAGGATGTCATACTCCCGCACCAGGCTCTGGTGGATCTCCTCATCTTCCGCCACAGAGTAGGCGGGGTTACGCTGTCGCGCCATCTCCCTGGAAGAGAACACAGACAGGATATCAGCAGACCATGTCAGCAATATATGGCACACATACTATACATGATACTCATGTGTAGTGATATACTATTACTCCCATATGTTGCATGTGTGTGTGTCGTGGTGGATACACAGATACATGGCCAGATATCAGTGCTCAGCCAACACCTGTGCAACAATACCTGCCACATTCCACACAACATAGTAGCATGCCCCATCGGTCAGCACACACTGACAGGTGCAATGCACAACCTCACTCTGGGGGTTCATCCCAAAGTACTTTATGTGGGACACCATCCACTACTGTGATGTGGACAGATGTTACTCGGCCTGGATATACATATCCCACCACCACCACCAGCACAGTAGACTACTTTGATATGTATGTGATTAGACAGTTATTCACTTGCTGGGACTGATATGATATCCATGCAGCACACTGGGCCAGTGGAAGCCACAAGCCACACTGCTGACCCCTTTGCAAATGCTTACCACGGACATGCCACAGATTGCATGACACTTGCACACACATGTCTAACCCAGACCCTATGCACAAAGGTTAGGCATCCTGTCCGGTGGACCCCAGACAGAGGCAGATTGTATAACAATAGCAGGAGGCTACTGCAGGACAGAGCACATTCACATTAAGGGTAGGCATCTGTGGTCAGCACTGGTACTACGCTACGGTCCGTCATAACAACAGCCACGGCCTACTCTGGGAGGGAAATGGACATAAACACTATGGATGACCACAAGGCCTTCTTCAGTTATGTTACACATATGGACCACATGCCTCAAATATGCTCTGTGTTAATCCACACCTATTTAACATTCACCAAACACACGGATATTGGCAACAATCCTGCAGACATGTTCGGTGCACATATCCCCCCTCCTTCTCCCCACCTTTGAAATATTTATCCCAGCTGGATGTAACCTCCCTATCATCTCACATGTCCAGGTGAGGGCCACCCTCAGCAGAGGAGAACACACAGCATCACTGTGACCTCGTGGTCCCCCTGGATGTGTGCTACCGGCATTCTGAGAGGACATACCACCACATGTAACACTGATAGTTTATCTTGGCTGTGCTACAGGATATGTACCTGGACAGTGGCATACAGCAACAGAGGTCCCACACCACTAAGGGGGCACCTCAACTGACCCTGGGAATTACCACATCATATGCATAACGGGCCTGGTCTGCTAAGCTATGGAATTATGCAGTATGGGAAGCATATGCAGTGACATCAGGTACCTGCAGACACTTGTTCCCAGCCAGTGTGCCTTTGGGATGGGCTGATCCTGACTTTTGAGCCTGGCTGACATTTCAAAGCAGTCACTACAGCCATTGCTGGGCCAACGCACAGACACATGCTGCCAGGATCCTGGCCTATGACTGATTGACATGTGATGTATGGACATCCCCTTTTGGTGGAACTACGTACACACAACATATCACATGGACATACCTATGGATACAGACCTATGACACATTTGGAGGGTTCACAGTATGCACACTATTAACCTGCTACTTTGCATTACCTCTGTTTGTCACAGCTGGTTGCTTTACCACAGCTTCTGCTTGCTGCTGCTACTGTCAGTGCTGACAGCTTCGGGTTACAGAGTCACAGTGTCTGGTTTTTATTTTTTTTTGCTCTCTCTCTCTCTCTCTCTCTCACTTCTCGCTCTCCCTCTGTCTGCTTACAGACAATGCAATGAATGTATTGCATGTGGGGAGTGTTAGCACTGGATGCTTTTGTAGGTATCTGCATAGGTCCATGTGATGGCCTCTGCACCAATTGTAAGCCAGCATTTGCTAATTGCATACAGCCAGTTGTGTACTGATTGCAGTTCTCACTGTGATTTCAGGTCAGTGCTATAAAAGGGTATGTGGGATAGGCGTTGCCCTTTGAGATTGTGAGGGCGGGAACCATGCTGGTATGCTGTGGACAGTGTTCTGTGAGTGTAAAGGTTAGTATCTCTCTCATGCTTCAGGCTGTGTTGTATATTCACAATTCTCCATTCCTCTCTCATGTTCCCTGTAGCAAGTGTGTATGCACATTGACTCCTACAACTATATATAGATATATTTATATATATATATATATATATATATATATATATATATATATATATATATATATATGTACATATGCATACATATATCTATGTACTTTAACTGACCTTATTATCTACAGGCTGCCAACTAGCATGGCTGTTTCTGTTCACACACTGCTATTATGGAAATCCAGTAGTTTTGACATTTATTTTAAATGACATGCTTTGTGTACTACACATCCTATATTCCCTTTACATTCATCCCTACTATTACATGTTATATTTATTTTAGCACAATGTTTTTGTATAAGAGTCATGGCTTAGTGGTAGGTCGTACAGACTAGTGTTTCCAAGGTCCTGGGCTCGGGACTGACAGTGGGATTTTATTTTTCTTTTGAACTGAGTACAAGACCTGTCAATCACAGTGACTAAGGCACTTTTAAGCAGTTGTAACCGGGCTAGCGCTGGTTTGCACAGAGCTTACGCATGCGCACTGGCGGTTAGCTCCACGCACACCCGCTTACAACCGCTTAACGGTGCTTACTCTGGCGCACACCCGCGCTATTTTCTTTGAAAGAAAAGAAAATGGGGAGACAGGAAAGTGGTGAAAAAGCGGTCACAAAGAGGTAAGACAGTAGGGAAACAAGCTTGGGATGTGCAGGAGGGATGTAGGTAAGGCCCATAGCTGCCCATTCCTTCATCAGCAACAGCTGTGCATATGTATGTAATTTGGTGTGACATTTGAAACCTTCCACCCCTGAGAGAGGTGTCAGGACAACAATAATACTTGTTGTACAGCCAATTGTAATTGATAGGTTCCATGTCCAGCAGACATGTGTGCGGAATGGGCAGCTATGTATGGGGCATAATTTTTTTGTGGGTACAGAGTGCCCTTTTTTTTTTTTTTTCAGGTGAGAGTGGTATGTCAGGTGAAGGAAGTCGATACAGCTGGGGAGGTAGGTTGGGTAGGTAAACAGACAAGACAAACAAGACACATACAGGGGCGGTGTATGACACGTGTGGGGGGGTTACACAATTGACGGGGACGGAGGTTTGGATATCCAGAGCCCATGAGCCCACAGATGGCAACAGTGGAACTGATATCCCCACCCATAGGCAGTTGCCACTGTTCCTTCACTGCCCAGGACGGGGCTGTGCTGGGGCTGTGTAGGCGGGGCAACAGGCATGCCCGTTAGTTGCGCCACCCGTGCCTCGAGCTGGCGTAGGGGCTCAAGGACAGAGTCCCGAATCTCCCTACGCACCACAGTCCGGACGCTACGGAGGGTAAGTGGTGGTTCTCCTCTGGCCACACTTGCAGAGGGGGGGCGAGCCCCATCCCCTGCAGCGCTTCCACCCGCAGGTGGCGCAGGGCCACCGGAGGAGGGTCCGGACTCGGCACTAGTGCCAGGTGCACTCGCCAGCTGAGGTGGGAGAGGTGGGTCCGCTGGAACCCGCCTTCCCTGTCGTCCTATGTTTTGCATTATGTCATGACAGTTTGGGTTAGTGACATATAATACCATACACAATTAGTTGTAACAGCATGCATTAGTATTCCCATTAACCAAACACCCAAATATTCACACCATTGAACAGCGTGCATAACACATGCATAATTTGAACAGAAATACACAGTCCAACAACATGCAGGGTTAATTGATGGCAACAGGCCATCAGGTGTGGATGTATGAACAGGGCAGATGCATCAACGGACATGCAAATATATATGACCCAACAGGACAAACGTCCAGGGGTGTTAATTGTGATTGCACATACCATTTTCACATGGAATGGGTTATATGTGGTTATAGGGTGGGGTAAAGAAAGTAATATTAACACCTTCGAATAACAATACATATGCTGTACATTTTTAATAGCTACAGTTATATACACACTACTGTTCTGACTACAGTTTCCTATATGATAACTATTTCACCTTAGTGATAGGACTGTTACTGAAACATCAATATACATTTTAGTGTTCTTCATACACATTCATATCTAGCTTTGTTCAGCTACATCATCTTGCTACATTTGCTTTATATAGCTGTAGACAAGTGTGGATGTTTGGTATATCAGACAATCATCCTATCTGCGTATTTCAGACTGAGAGCAACATATCCAGATTTTGGGATACACATTCCACATGCAGCAACACTTTGAACATATTTCGCTGTTTGGTTTTGAATCTCACATGCATTTCATTCTGTCTTGACTGCAGTATACTTTATTCAGGGGTATTACTACTGTATTGCTGGATTCATGACACTTTCTCACACTCTCTCACTTGCTTTCATTTTACTATTCAGGATGGTACTTCTAGGCTTTATTGACATGTTTTAACAGTAGTTATTACAATCCTTTCCAGCAGTCTCACTTCTGTCATGTTTCAGTATTTCCACAGGGATATATTTCACACATGTGATTTCATCATCTTCTGCAGCTATACTTTTCAGCCTGCTGCAGGTTGTGTACTATTTTCTTACAGGCAGGGCATTTTATTTCAGAATATATGTCGGACAGTTTCATGTTTAGGTTAAACTTACAGGCTGAAAACTCTTGTAATCAAGCAATACTTGCATACACTTTCACACTGTTACTTGCAGATTGTATTCCTTACTGACTACACTGCACTCTTTTGCTGACTGTCATACTTTTATATTTCTTTACAGTTACTGGTAGTGGATTACTGACCTGCCTGGTGGCGCAACCGCACCAGCCTATCGCCATAGGCTCTGCGGTTTGCAGAACGGACACCTGCAGCTGTAATATAAATGAAGTAATATTGGAATACACATCTCCATAATATCAGCTAGTTTAATTTTTTACATACATAATTAAATGTTACTTACTCAGTAGTGGGGCATTGGGTGTTTGCCGGGCCTCCTGGATCCAAAGGTTCAGTTGGTCCTGCTTGCATCTCTTCAGTTCTGCATGGTGGTGACGGACCTGCTCACCAGTCCTTGGAATCCCTGTGGCACTGGTGAGATCATGAGCCAACCGGTCCCATGCCTCAGCCCTGTATGCTCCCCAGAGGACCTGGCCCTGCATGAGTTGGACCTCATGATTGTGGACTAGGAGCCAGGCCATGTACCTGGACTCCTCAACACCCCACCTCTGTGCTCGAAAGCGACTACCCTCTCCTACTCCTGACATTCTGCCTGCAGGTCTGTTCTACAATCGTTTATGCTGTGTATTCCCTCCTATGAGGCTTATATAGTCCGTTTTTCCCGCACATATCTGTGATTGGCCATTTTGGAATTGTATCAACTTCAGTAAACCTGCATTGTCATGCTCTAGTTTGTATTCATTCCTATATATTAGCTATTATTACATTTACAGGTACTGCTGTCGTGGCTTAGTGGTTCTGTACCTTGACCATGGTGTATAGTATCCTGGGTTCGAACCTGACCACTGCTTTTTATTTTTCATGACTGTCTAGACATGCTGAGGGGTGTGTCTGTGTAAAGGCAGTTTTGATACGGCTTGCTCAACGTTGCCCGTCGGTTAGCTTGTTTATGCGGTGCAGCTCACAAGAACGCGGTAAGCTGCTTTAAGCCTCATTTGGCTATCGGCACGCATATTACGCTCAGCTCAGTTAGAGGCACATAGATTTAGCGTGTTAAACCACTGCTCAGCTACGGGCACTCATTTTGCACCAGTTAAACCACTGCTCATCTACGGGCAGATGCACTCACCCTGTTAAACTGTAGCTCATCTATGGGCACATCTGACATTTTTTTATTCTTTTGTTACCTCACATTTCTTCAATATAAATGGGCTATTTCATTACATTTTACATAAGTTGTGGTTTTATGTGTACATATTTGTCAGGGACTTGTTTCCTGCTTATTTTGCAAAAAAAAAAAAAAAATGGTTTTGTGGGGGCTCGAACCATGAATGCCTGCTCTGTAACCAACATCTGTACCGCTACGCTATTGCTTCCTGGTTTATTTTGCATATTTAGTTCTTATATGCTTTCCCACTGACTGCTAACTGTGGCTGCGCTACGGGCACGCCCGCGCAAATGAGCGCACTCACGGTTAAACATCTTTACAATTTAAAAAAAATATATAACATGTTCATTTATATTTATTTTATGTTCATAGTCTGTGGGGGCATGTGTTGTGTTCTGTTTATTCACATTTCCGTGGGCTCTGTCGTGGGTGTTTCCTTTGGGTACTTTTCCTCTTCTGGGGGCGTGTCCGCTTACAGGGCTCGGCCTACGGACACGCCCCCTACTGTCTTACACGGACCGTGTTGGCCTTCAGTGTGATTCAGCATGCTCTCATTAATATGCAGAGCATGCTGACATCACTCCGTTTAACTGCAGCCTCCGTGTATGAGTTATAACTCTTACACGGAGGCTTCGTGAATCCTGCCCTCTGTCTTTCCTTCTGCTTATCAATGTAAATATTTTTTTTCTTTCTTGCTATGTCTGTTACTCTCTGTTCCACAGCTCATACCGCTCAACTGTCCCTGATTTTGAACCATATTTAGCTCTTCCCCTGCTAATTCCTCCTAACACTGGTACCTTTTGAACAAAAGGTGCTGAATTATAATTAATAAATAATGACAATAATTAAGAGTTACAGAGTTATTTTACTTCAGGAAATGTATATTCACATTTTCTTATTCTGTTAATGCTGTAAGTTAATAGAACTAATATTTTAAAAGTGTCCCTGATTGTCCCTGATTTTTTCTGTATTTGTCCCTGATTCTGTAGAGATTTGTCCCTGATTAGTTGATAGCTAGCCTACATTACTAATCCATCTCAGAGTGTTCCCATCTGTGGCTTAGGCTATTAGATATCAGATCCAGTATCTTAATATTAATATTAGAATTAGAATAGTATGGAAGTCACTAGAAAAAGTTAGTGACATAAATCCGAATGAAAAATGTATTATATTTCTTTTAAAATAGCATTAGTATGATAACACTTCTTGCAAATCAGAAAGGCCCAAATAATAACAATTAGGTAAATGCCCTGACAGGATAAGGTAAGCTGGCAGTGGTTATGCACATTTTAGGTGCTTCAGATCATGTTAAAAGATATTGGTTTTGATAGCATTACCTGTGTTTGATAAATGTTTAATTTCCGATACATAAGTGAGCGCATAGCAGGAACTTTCTAAGTTGTTGCGTCTTTCGGCTTTTCCTGGTTAGGGGTCACCACAGCGGAACTCTGGTCTGCTAATGACTGGCAGTTGATTTTAACGTGCCGAGTTGCCAGCCCTGATGCACAAACTTCAACGAAGGTACGCCCATTCACACATGTCTCCACGCAGAAGACGCTCTAGCTGAGAATCAAACCGGACAGCGTCTTACTGTGAGGCGACAACGCTACCGCAGCACCACCACCGCGGAGCTTTCAAAGTAATGATCTTATATATCAGATTGCCACAGAAGTACTAATTTTAGAATGAAGTGAATATATCATCTCTGAGCAAAATAGTCTGTGAGAAAGAAAAAGACAGGAAATATTGTAGAAAAGCTTAGCTATCATGTTCAAAGCAGGGAAGTCATTACTTTATCAACTTAATATGAGAGATTGCTATATTTTTGGATTGGTGTAAGCAAAATGTGGCATCACTCATTTAGTACTGAAGATGAGGTTTTTAGGTACAAGCCATATTTCCAATGAAGAGCAAGATCACCTTTTTTCTGGGCTACCATGGACTCAGAACAGAAAAAAAAACAAGGTAAATAGAGCATAGCCAAACAGATTTTCATTTTTGCAGCACAGGCTATTACATGTATGTATAAAAAGCATAGAGAGATGCAAGCAAAGCTGCAATGTATATAGCTATAGCAAGATTTTCAAGGTTTACTATCGAAATGTCGAAATTTAAAAAAAAAAAAACGGTACTAATCAGCAAATTGTTTCGCCAAAAGTACAGATAACCTAACAGTCCTATTGTCGAAAAACAGCTGTTAATGCCAAAAATGTCGACAATGACATTATATGGCATTAAAAACAATGTCACCCTTGCCGTAACTCCCTAACCCCTACACCTAACATCCCGTTTATGCAGGGGGGCAAGCCCCCCTATGCCCGCACCCCTCCAACTTAATATTCCAACTACAAGATCGCACTACAGTGAGGAAAGGGATGTATTTCCCTAACCGCACTGTACCCCGATCCCTGTACATAATCGAACATTATATTTGCGAATGCACAGTCCATTTGTAAATATAATATTCGCACATGTAACCTGCACACATTTGAAGTATTTGAACATCTGTAGTTCGAATACTTCATAGTCGTGCGATTGCATGGCGAAATTTCAATCGTAAACCATTTTTCAAGCATGAGACTATTTTAGCTGAAAAACGACAAATTTATACACATTTGCTTTTGTTGCTTAGTTATACTAAACAACCTAGACATTTCTTTTGAAATGCTCACACAAAGCTTTCTTTCACAAAACCATTAACAGATATTTGTGAAGAATCACTGAAATAAGTTTGACTTGTGAAACTAAAGACAGTTAAGAGCTCCATATAAAATTCATATTATTAGTGTAAAGCATAACTGAAAGTTCTGTAGCATATCAGCAGAAAGTTAAGTGATGACTTAAGTCAATGGTAATGGGCAAAGTATTGACACGAGTTGTTGCAGAACTGATCATAATATTAAGTAATATGCCACTTTTTTGTTGACATGCAAGCATGTGCCAGAAATACTTTGGTTTCTTTCCAAGTAACAGCCATGCATAGCTACCTTTGAACACTTGTCCAAAGCATGCAGTTCTTTACCATTTCAAGGTTCATTTCTGCTGACATTTGTCCAACAGTTCAATTCGCCACACTAGATCATAGCTCATTTCTGCTGATGTTTTTGAAACAGATTGGTTGGCCACACTAGGCCACAGCTCATTTCTGCCAACACTTGTGCAAAAGATAAATTGGCCACACTAGGACACATCTCATGTCTGATGACATCTCTGATGACATTTGTGCAGCAGATCAATTGGCTACAGTAGGACACAACTCATTTCTGCTGCCATTTTTGCAGCAGATCAATTGGCCACACTAGGACATAGCTCACTCTGATGACATTTCCGATGGCATTTGTGCAGCAGATCAATTGGCCACACTAGGGCACAATTCATTTCTGCTGACATTTCTGATGACATTTGTGCAGCAGATTAGTTGGCCACACTAGGACACACCTCATGTTATGTTGACATTCATGCCACAGATTAATCAGTCACATTAGGTTACAACATTCCCTTCCATGCTTTTGCTATTATCAGTCTCACCCCAAGTTGCATTTCTAATATGTAGTCTCTGGAACAACCACTCATCTTCACTACAGGTAACAGACATAATTCCTACCATTAACATCAAAATAAAATAAACAACAGCAAAATAAAATAAATATAAATCAAACCAACAACAATGGCCAGGACACCAATTTATTAAATAAAAAAGCACTTAAAACACTCTAGCTCCTCAGCTCTAGAAAAGCCTTCATAATTCATACCATTATAGGATCTCCCTTCTCAGGATTTTTCTCATATCTGTCTGGTTCTCCACTGAAGTGGCATGACCTCCCTGCATGCCCAACATATATGTATGTGGTTAGCGTTCTTTTCTCCACACCACCATTTTGTAGATGGATGCCAGTCTTCCCAAAATGCATTTATTTATTTATTTATTTTACATTTGTTAATCAGGTTAGTCTGACTGAGCTTTTGGCTCATTTTCAGCAGAGACCTGGGGAGAAAAGCTACTCAGTGAATAGAGTTTAACAAAAATCAAAATCAGTTACAGTCAGCAAAAGATTATGAACAGGTTACAATAACATATTAAATGAATAATACCTAAATAATTGTTCTAGGGTTTAGAAAGCATATATACAAACATTAGATGAAGATATAAGGACATAAAGTGGAGGTAACCTATAAGACAGACATGTTAAAGTTAGTTATTTAGGAGGAAAATTGCCTAGCTGGAGTTCTCTACCATCTGTGAATCATATGTCTATACTGACCACATATACGTTCTATTCCACTTAACAAATTAATTACTGCCCATATTCCTTTACAAAATGATTCCTCTGTCCAGTTCAGGTCCTGTCTACTCCACTGTAATTTTAATTTACTGAATGCGTGCTCAAATAGGTTTTCTCCTAAGTGCTGTAAATGCATTCTATTCTCCACTTCTTTGAGTAGACACATGTTCTTGTGTGATTGCCCTTTTTTTCTGCATGTCTCCAATTCATTCTTGTCTGGGCTACTTTTTACCTGCACTGATGATTTCCTGATATAACGGTCAGTCCTCAGTAAACAGATATTTCTTCAACTGCTATGACAAACAACACATACTAGTATGGTCATCTCTCTGAAGACATTAACCCTTCTAATTCCTATGTACTCCCATGAAAACATCTTCCCTTCCTACTCTATGTGTATATTTTATCACAGTTCCCTAATATTCCTGTCCTTTTTCTTTACAAACTTTTCTCACACTGGGGATATCTATGAACCATTTTGTCAAAACCTTCTGTTACCTTTTCATAGCCTTACCTCTGCCTTCCAATGTCTTTTCCATAACATCAGACCCACTTCTTCATTTTCTATGTGCCTCAATCTTTGTGCTATATATATTTCCACAACATATATTCTGAATTCTGGCCTACTCCAACCCATCAGTCTTTTAATTGGAGCTCCTTACATCCTTAGTAGTCCTCCCTCCTGCTCCTTACACATCCATCACACACAAATTTCACGGCTTGTAGAATCTTGAAACAATAATTGATTTGTATGTGCTTCCCCAATGAAAGCATAAGCTGAAGAACCATACTCCTCACTGCTTGTCTTCCTCCAACATATTACACATTTCTACATTTCTGTCCAGGTATCAAGCGTTTTCCATGCCTTATTCCTTAAATCATTTCAATTTTGACTTCTTATTTTGGCTGACGAAGTATATAATTTGAAGCTTAAGTACTTCTCTCCTCCTTGCTTTTTCTAATAACTAAATTGTTTTCTCTTTTTCTTTGCTCCCTATTCTAATTACAAAAGATTTTTTGGAGACAGTAGTGAAGCTGTCATCCTTTCCTGAACTTGCAGAACAACTCTTTGACAGCAACATGCAATCATCTGCAAATAATTAAATACCTCTCTTCCTCCTCCTCATTTTGCCCTGTTCCAGACAAATCTCCTTTAGCACTAGACACACAGTAACCATTAAGAACAATCCTAAATATAAAGAACACTCCTAGGTGTTTTCCCTTCCCCAATTCTACTTCTTCTGTAAAACTATCATTTATATGTAACTTCTGCAGTGGTATCTTATAAAGGGCCTTCAAGCATTTTAACAATCCTCCTTCCCCAGCAGCCATAGTCAATATGCCCACCTATAATTCCCATAAAAACCTGTAAGTGCATCATTTATTTACCTAAAACAACATGCACAAGTTTTATACTGAAGTTGGATCCTGTCATCAGCCAAGCAACACAGCAATGAAAGCATGCCTACTTTCATCACAAACAAATCAAATTATCTAGGTACAGAAACCACAATGCCGACACAACAACTATATATATATATATATATATATATATATATATATATATATATATATATATATATAAAAGTCAAACTTCATCAAGGTAAAATTCTGTAATGTTAACCTGAACAGCACTATCCACAAGTGTATAGCAATATTGCAAACTACTGCCATCTTATGATATTGCTAACAGAGCTAATACCTCCCCCTGGCACCTTTCTGTATTTATTCTGTCACAATGTTTCATTCATGAGTGGCAAATCCTGTTCTACAGTACAGCAGCATGCATTCTGACAATACAGTGCATTGATGTAAATGCAGGATCAGGCTTCACTCACTTAAAATTGTGTACTAATATCTTGTATAGCATAATCTACAAACACCAAAAAGTATTGCAAACATTTATCACTCACATGACTATCAGTAGTCATTCCCCTTAAATTTCTAATAGCATTAACATGAATCAACTGTAACTGACAAGTCACATCAATAAAAACATATTTCTGCTGGAAATAATTGTTGTATAAATTAAATATGCACTGTTTGCCAATCATTTATAACTATATTGCTATATTAAATCTTACCAGAGAAACGTTGCACTTTCTCAAAAACATTTGACACCTAACTCAACCGATCACAGCTACATATGGTGGGATTAAAGTTATTCACATAAAATCAGTCTTCCTTATACATATACATTTTGTATGAAAATTAAGTTGTGTTTCATCAAGTTGGACTTGTGAACATGCAAATGTGCCTAATATATTTCAAATTTCCTTATGCATAGAGGAAGAAAAATTGAAGTTTATTGGCCGTTTGGGCAGTTTTTCCATCTCTCTGAACATTCTGGTTTAAAAGCCTGCATTTGTGCTTGTTTCCCACCTTTCCTGTAACTAGTCTAGTCCAGATACAGACTTGTTATATCCATGACTGTTTGTCAGCTTCTGAGCAGTGCCAAAGTCTGCTCTTCAATTTTTCCCTTAGATCTACTAGTTCTCTCCTGTCATGCACTTTTACTAGCTTATTAGTCTAGCACTTTACCAGACTTCTTGTAGCAATTATTGTAGAAACCAAAAGTGCTTCCAGCACTAAACGTTCTACAAGGAAAGATATCCAGTAATTATTATTAATGCCCACCCCTCCAGGCATATCTAAAGGTCAGTTCCTTATGCTTTCTCCTATTAACCTAGTGAACTTTGGCATCCTGAGGCAATGTAGCAACTGCCTCATGTACACCGACAACCTCTCCTCTTACCTCCCAACACTCAGACTTGTGAGTGATGCACTTATATATCCAAATTAGAAGCCATGTACTCTCCAGACAAGACCGGAATAGCTGGTCAAGAGGAGAAGGTCAACACTTGTACCACACCACATGGAACACATAGCCCTCCAGAACACACACTAGCTCTGCCTTCACATAAAAACACAAACCACACACCCACCTTTGTGGAGGATCTCAATAAAAATCTACCCAAACAGCAGAGACCTCGAAGGCAGAAATGCACTCGGCCACCACAACACAACACTAACCATGGGACACATAACACTCCTAAACAGTGTGCCACTCAACCAAAGCCCCTAAGGCAAAACAGCATGCCCAACACACTAGTCATAGGTGACTCGATAGTGAGGCACACTGATGTCCCACTCACTAGGTTGAATAAGGAGAAAGAAACAGTCAGCTGCCTGTCAGGTGCCATGATCCACCACATAACGCATGCACTCAAGTCCCTCAACAACAGGTACAAATATGACATGTGGGTGTGAATGACCTGAGGCGTACCTCCCTGGACTACATGAAAAGAAACATGGAGGAGGTCTCAGATTATGTAGCCCAGGTGGGCATGACCCTAGCCCTGAGCAGCCATCACCTAGAATGATACCACAGTACAAGCAGAATATGACTGATTTCAACAATTGGCTAAGTTTCTGGTGTCATTCTAAGGGGATCCAGTATCTGTCTGTCTGGGATGACATGACTGACAGACCCAGATGCTTTGCCAGAGATGGCCTGCATCTGTCACCCCTGGGCTTCCGGATTCTGGCCAAGGCTCTTGCCACCCCTATAATTCCTGTTTTTAGGCATGTTTCAAAGACCAAATTATCACTGTAACAGGTAAAAACAAATGCAATCTGAAGGTCATGCTGCTCAATGCTAGAAGTCTAAATCTCAAAATGCACTCGCTCAAAGCACTCCTTAAAATGGAGAACATTGATGTTTGTGCTGTAACAGAGACCTGGTTCAAGGCAGCAGAAAGCACCTCTATGCTACCAGGCTATAACTCTTTCCACACCTTCTGGCCCCATTATGTCGATCAAAGATCCAAAGGCAGTGGTGTTTCCATTTTAATAAAGGATGCGCACACCTCCAGACTGGTAGCCCAATGTAATACATCAGAGATACTTCAGGCGCAGCTAACACTGGGTAAGACAGTGATTCAGGTCATAGCCTGCTATAGGTCCCCAACATGTCCCAAGAATCACACTCCACATTCCTAAGGTCCCTGGAGAATATTAGGGTCCAACCTAAACTCTTATACTAGGCGACTTCAACTACCCCTCCATTAACTGGGAAAACTACTCATGTACCAATACACTTGCCCAATGTTTCCTGGAGTTCATTAATTCCAATTCCCTGGACCAGCTCATTCTTACCCCCCACTAGAGGTAGCAACATCCTTGATCTGATCATTACTAACATGGGCAACAATTGCTCTACACCAACAGTCAACTCCTCCCTGGTTAGATCCAACCATAAACTAATCACCTTGGAAAACCACATCCCTCCCACCCCCACCCCCCTTAAAGGTAACCACGATGAAAAACTTCTCCAAAGCTAACTTTGGGCTCCTAAAAACAGAGGTGGCTAACTTCATGGCACCCATGCAAATGAAGAATAGTTGCATGACCACCAAATCATACACCAATGAACTGTATGAACATGTATCACCTGTGTGCCCTGTTCAATCACAGCCTCACCTCAGGCTTTGTTCCTACCAAATGGCGCACTGCTACAGTCATCCCTCTCCACAAAGGTGAAGTGACTACAGACCCAGGGAACTATCGTCCCATTATCCTTATGAGTCTGATGTGCAAAGCTATGGAACGCATCATCAAGGACCTAATAAACAAGGATATTCGCAATCTCCTAACTTTGGATCCCACACAGTTTGGTTTTGGAAAGAGTACATCATGCCTGCTCAACTTGGTCAACTTCTTTGTGTCAGTCACCAGAGCTGTGGATGAAGGCAAGGTGGTTCATACACCCTACCTTGATCTGGCCAAGGCCTTTGATACCATTCCCCACTCAGGAATCATAGAAAAACTCACTAAGCTAGGCATCAACCCCTATATCACTAGGTGGGTTGCAAACTGGCTCACAGATAGAACCTACAGTGTGAAAGTAGATGGCTGCAAGTCAGACTGCCAACTAGCAGGAATGGAGTCCCACAGGGTTCAGTCCTGGGTCCTCTCCTGTTTGGTATCTACTTCTCTGAAGTCCAGGCCAACATGAAGGGACTCTAGCTGACAAAGTTCGCAGACGATTGCAAGTTGGGAGCTATTATTAACTCCCCAAGTGATGCTGACATCCTACAGAATGGCCTCATTGAGACCAACGACTGGTGTCAGCACCATGGCCAAAAATTTGTCATTATCCCTTTTACCACAGTGATGGTAGTCCACTGAATACAGAAGGTGTTATAAGAGATCTGGGAACACAAGCTGACAGTAACCTCTCTTTTGATCATCACATTGCCACTGTGGTCAGAAAGTCCTTCTATGTAGCACATCTCATTACTAAGGGTTTTGCATCCAAGAAGAAGGAGGTCATTGTCTCCCTCTACTCTTCCCTCATTAGGCCAATCATCGAGTACAATGCTCCATTTGGCATGTACCTCCTAGACACCTGCAACAACTGGCGAGGCCACAAAAGTACCTCACAAAGAGGATCTAGGCCTTAAACACTTGTTCTATATGGACAGACTCAAAAAACTCCAACTATTCTCTGTCTCATATCACCTAGTTAGAGGTGATCTCTGTTTGACTTACAAAGCCATGTCTGACCCAGCTCTGTTAGAAATGTTACATCTAAAGGAATCCCAATCCCTCCACACTACACATTCCAGAGACCTCAACCTCATTACCACATTCAACAGAACATATTGGAGGGACAGGTCCATAACCCAGAGACTGCCCATGCTATGGAATAGACTTCCCATACATGTCAAGCAGAGCACCTTGCTGACCGACCCTCTTCAAGAGAAATCTTGACGAGTGGATGGGAAATAGAAAATTCACCCCAGGGATAACGCCAGTGTCTCTACTCGACAGAGGCACTGGGAACTAAGGTCGGGTGGCACAATGTCAGGGTAATCCTATGGTTAGGCTTGTAAAGGCCCCAGGGCCATTAGCCTAGTACACACCTATGAACCTATGAACCTATGAGTCAACAACATTTAGACTGCATAATTGTGAAACCTAATACGTGCCTATCTTCTATACTCTGACACACCTTATCATTTTATATCTCTCAGCAGTTTCTATTAACACAAAGTGCCACTGGCTGTAAGAGACAAACTGATGCAAAAAAAGTAATAACTGATGCAGTACTAAAATTCATGCTATCAAAAATGAGTAATGTATAGGTTCATAGGTTTTGTCCTTGTACGAATCCTGACTGAAACTTGTATTGCCTCCAGTCACTCACCTGTTCTTTTGACCTCAACTTCTTCACTACGATACTTTAGTACTAGCTTACTACTTTAACTTCACCAACTCCACTGAACTACTAAAAAAAAAAAAAAAAAAAAACAGTAATATTCTTATATTCAATGATAGTTCTCTTTGTAATTCTTTCAACATGTTATACCTTGTGATATCGGGACTCCAAATGCTTTATATCTCTAGTTGTATTCCTTTGTTTAGAATTTCTCAACCTGGTGTATTTTTTGTTGTCTGTCCTACTAGCATTGCTTTTGAAGTGCTTATTATTTGGTACAAGTTTCTTGTCTTTTTTCTATGTTGTGGAGCTTTTCTCCCCGGGCCTCTACTGAAAATGGACATATATCCAGCTAGACTAGCCCAGTCAACAAATGTAAAATAAAAATAAATAAATAAATTCATAGGTAGGTACTAGGCTATTAGCCCTACAGCCTATACAGGCCTAGCCAAAATGGTATCCTGGCTTTCACCATCCAAGAAAATTATTTTCCTGTGGCCCTGTCAAGCAGAACCACAGAAGTGATCTCCGGGGTGAATTTCCTATTACCCATCCGATCATCAAGATTTTTCTTGAAGAGTACTAATGAGGAGTTCTGTTTGACATAGATAGAAATTCTGTTCCAGAATATGGGAAGTCTCTGGGACAGGAATCTATCCCTCCAGCATGTTCTGTTTATTGTGGTGACAAGGTTTAGGTCCCTAGTGTGTGTAGCTCATAGATGACAATGCACTTTTTGTCATTTAGCTTGAGACCATGGCTTTGACACCAGGCATCTGTCTCAGTGAGGCCCTTTTGTAGGATGTGCACATCATTAGGAGTTTCGATTATGGCTCCTAGTTTGCAGTCATCTGCGAATTTAGTTAGCCAAAGACCTTCTGTGTTAGCCTGTACTTCAGAGAAGTAGATACCAAACCAGAGATGACCCAGGACTGAACCCTGTGGTACTCCACTTGTCACTGGTCTGAAGACTGATTTGGAGTCTGCTACTTTCACAGTGTGGGTTCTGTCAGTAAGCCAGTTGGCAAACCATCTTGTGACACAGGGATTTATACCTAGTTTAGTGAGTTTATCTATAATTCCAGAGTGGAGGATGGTGTCAGATGCCTTGGTGAGATCTAGATAGGCTGTGTGAACCACCTTACCCTCATCTATGGCTTTGGTGACTACCTCAAAGAAGTCTATCAGGTTTAGGAGATATGATCTGCCTTTTACATACCCGAAATGTGTGGGGTCCAGAGTTTGGAGATCTCCACTGTCTTTGTTTATGAGTTCCATGATGATACGTTCTATGGCCTTGCAGACCAGGCTCATCAGGCTAATGGAGCGGTAGTTCCCGGGGTCTCTTGTAGCCCCCCCCCCTTTGTGGAGTGGAATAACCATCGTGATGCACCATTAAATGGGCACAAAGCCTGAGGTGAGGCTATGATTGAACATGATACTTAGGTGGGGTGCCAGTTCATTCTGTAGTTCGTGTAGAAGGCAGCCTAGCATGTTGTCAGGTCCCATGGATGCTGTGTTCTTGGCTTTGGAGAGTGAGGCTTCTACCTGTGCATCCGTGATTACAGGAACTTTGCATTCTTCCAGTATAAAGATGGGCCCTTTAGGGGGTGAGAGGGGGGGTAAAGTTAGCAATGAACCTATCTGCCAGGATGTTGGCAATATGAGCTGGTTCTGTATATTTAGTGTCATTGTGCTATAACTCAGAGCAGATCTGAGTGTTGCCATTGAGATTCTTGACATAGCTATAGAATGCTTTGTGGTTGTCTTTGGAATCAGTGGCGATTTTGTTTTCATAACTAGCTTTCGAGGATTTTATGAGGGATCTCAGCTTCTTACTGAGGCTGACCAGGGAGTTCCTCCAATCGTGGGATTTTACTCTTTTTTGCAACAGTTTCTTTCTTCTGTTGTAGAGTTTGTTTATGGCAGAAGACCACCAGATTGGCTTCCTTTTTTTGGAGGATAGCATCTTGGTTCTGTTAAGGTTAGCACGATACATGCACTAGTGTAAGTGCTTATAAAGTGCATTTGTGTAGGATTCAGCAGTCGTACCTCTATTGTCCATCTGCATGGGTGTTGTGAAGTTTGCCACTTCTGTCTTAAGAAGTGTGAAGTTGGCTTTGGAGAAATTTTAAGCGGTTGTTTTCCTAATGGGGTATGACCTTAATGTCAATTGCACAAATAAATGTTAAAACATTGTTGTGCAGAATCAAAAACACTTATAAGCAAATGACAGAGTAATTGTTTAATAACTGATTTTGATTTGCCATAGCTCATAATTTGATAAACATTTCTTTAAAAAAATCACAATATATATGTAATAATGCAGTTTTTTTAAAACAATCTTGCCAATAATAGCAGTTTCAAGTCTAATAACCCTACATGGTAGTTGGGTTTGGTCATTGTGATGTTACACCCTAGAGTCTGGGGTTCTGACTGTCTGAGTCAAAGCCTAATAGTTATATTCCTTAGTTTGGTAGTGTCAGTTTGAACAATGGCAATTCCTATAAAAGTACAAGGCTGAGCTCAATGCTGGCCAGATAAGGAGACAAAAATCATGGTCTACATCTAGCAGAAGTTATATGTGGACAAAATTGAAAGAGTAGTACCTGGCACTGAATGGAAAAAAGGTTGACAGCTGGCAAAAGCTGGGTGAGCAAAGGATCACCTACTCTGGGCCATAGTGTTGTCAGAGGTACTACAACCTGTAGAGGCACAGGATTTCCCAGCTGGCTGAGTGGGTAGATCAGGCTAGGTCAGTAAGGCCAGAGTTTTACAGTAAGCATTTTATTATTTTATTTTTAAATCTTTCCTAAAATAGGTTTTAAAAATGCTTGATAAATATTGCAGGTAAATACAAGAAGAAATATGTGTTTGAATGCAGATGTGCATCTATATATAATAAAAAATGTATAAGTAAGCAATAACTTATCTATAAACAGAAATGCAGCTGTATACCTGCTCACAGGCTTCCAGTACCATTTCATAGAATATTTTTTTTGTTAATAAAGACTTAATAAAAAGAAAAAGTCATTATTAATAAAATGTATTAACTGTTGTATTAAATTGTGAGTCAATTTATTGTATCTATTTCTTGTTTGTCCCTCTACCCCCCCCCTCTTTCTTATTTTAATTATGTCTTACTTTGTCTTTCTTTTTTTTTTTTTGTTCCTTCCCCCTCTAATCATGTTAAGTTTTCCACCAGTCTAGAAGTCCTAGGAGCAGTTCATAGGTTAATAGGTTAATAGGTAGGTACTAGGCTATTGGCCCTAGGGTCTATATAAGCCTAACCAAAAAGGTACCCTGGCTTTTGCCACCCAAGAAAATGATTTTCCTGTGCCCCTGTCAAGCAGAGCCACAGAAATGATCCCCGGGGTGAATTTACTATGTCCCATCTAATCCATCAAGATTTTTCTTGAAGAGTGCTAATGAGGAGCTCTGTTTGACATAGACAGGTAGTCTGTTCCAGAGTATGGGAAGTTTCTGGGACAGGAATCTCTTCCTCCAGCATGTTCTGTTTATTGTGGTGACAAGGTTTAGGTTCCTAGAGTGTGTAGCCCGGAGGGATTGGGATTTCTTTAAGTGGAGCATGTCCAACAGCTCTGGGTTTGACATAGCTTTGTATGTTAGGCAGAGATCACCTCTGAGTAGGTGATATGTGACGGAGTAAAGCTGGAGTTTTTTGAGACAGTCTGCGTAGAGCATCTGTTTGAGGCCAGTGATCCTCTTTGTGAGGTATTTCTGCAGCCTTTCCAGTTGTTGTAGATGTCTTGTGAGGTACATACCAAAAGGGGCGTTGTTCTCTATAATGGGTCTAATGAGTGATAAGTAGAAGGGAACAATGACCTCTTTTTTTCTGGATGAGAAACCTTTTCTGATGAGGTGTGCCATGTAGAAGGATTTCCTGACCACTGTGGCAATGTGATTATCAAAGGAGATACTACTGTCCACCTGTGTCCCAAGGACTCTTATCACATTTTCAGTGTTAAGTAGACCACCTCCTATGTGGTAGTTCATGGGTACAGAGTTTTTACCAAAGGAGATGACAATGCACTTTTTGGCATTGAGCTTGAGGCCATGACTTTGACACCAGGCATCTGTCACAGTGAGGCCCTTTTGTAGGATGTCAACATCATTATGAGTTTCAATTATGGCTCCTAGTTTGCAGTCATCTAGGAACTTAGTTAGCCAAAGACTTTCTGTGTTAGCCTGTACTTCAGAGAAGTTGATGCCAAACAGGAGAGGACCCAGGACTGAACCCTATGGTACTCCACTTGTCACTGGTCTGAAGTCGGATTTGGAGTCTGCTGCTTTCACAGTGTGGGTTCTATCAGTAAGCCAGTTGGCAACCCATCTTGCGACACAGGGATTTATACCTAGTTTGGTGAGTTTGTCTATAATTCCAGAGTGGGGGATGGTGTCAAAAGCCTTGGTGAGATCTAGATAGGCTGTGTGAACCACCTTACCCTCATCTATGGCTTTGGTGACTGCTTCAAAGAAGTCTATCAGGTTTAGGAGACATGATCTGCCTTTTACAAACCCGAACTGTGTGGGGTCCAGAGTTTGGAATTGCCAATGTCTTTGTTTATGAGTTCCATAATGATACATTCCATGGCCTTGCAGACCAGGCTCATCAGCCTAATGAGGCGGTAGTTCCCGGGGTCTATCATGGCTCCCCCTTTGTGGAGCAGGATAACCATTGCAGTGTGACATTCAATGGGCAAAAAGCCTGAGGTGAGGCTATGATTGAACATGGTACTTAGGTGGGGTGCCAGTTCTTTCTGTAGTTCATCTAGAATGCAGCCTGGGATGTTGTCAGGTCCCATGTATGCTGTGTTCTTGGCTTTGGAGAGAGAGGTTTTTACCTGTGCAGCCATGATTACAGGAACTTTGAATTCTTCCGGTATAGAGATGGGCTCTTTAGGGGGTGTGAGGGGGGTAACATTAGCACTGAAGCTTTCTGCCAGGACGTTGGCAATATCAGTTGGTTCTGTATATTTAGCGCCATTGTGCTGTAACTCAGTGCAGATCTGAGTGTTGCCATTGAGATTCGTAACATAGCTATAGAATGCTTTGTGATCAGTGGTGATTTTGTTTTCATAACTAGCTTTGGAGGATTTTATGAGGGATCTCAGCTTCTTACTAAGGCTGACCAGGGAGTTCCTCCAATCATGAGATTTTACTCTTTTTTGCAACAGTTTCTTTCTTCTTTTGTAGAGTTTGTTTATGGCAGAAAACCACTAGATTCCTTTTTTTTGGAGGCTAGCATAGCACAATCCATGCACTCGTGTAAATGCTTATGAAGTGTATTTGCGTAGGATTCAGGATTCGTACCTCTATTGTCCATCTGCATGAGTGTCATGAAGTTTCCACTTCTGTCTTAAAAAGCGTGAAGTTGGCTTTGGAGAAATTTTTTACAGATGTTTCCCTAATGGGGTGGTGGCGGGATATGGATGTCGAGGGTGATTAGCTTGTGGTCGGATCTGACCAACAAGGAATTGACCTCTGGTGTGGAACACCGGTTGCCCATGTTGGTAATGACCAGATCTAGGATATTGCTGCCCCTGGTGGGAGTGTGGATAAGTTGATCCAAGGTGTTGCAATTTATGAATTCCAGGAAACTTTGAGCAAAAGAGTTGGTACATGAGTAGTTTTCCCAGCTAATGGTGGGGTAGTTGAAATCACCCCATTAATAGGGTGTTGACTTGTACCCTAATATTTTCCAGTGTATCAAGAAAAGCAGAGTGGGAGTCCTGGGGCATGGTGGCGTGTCTGTAGCAAACTACAATTTGGATTGCAGTCTTGCCCAGAGTTAGTTGCACTTGGATAATCTCGGATGCATTATCCTTAGCAACTAGTTTGGAGGTGTGGACATCCTTAATGAATATGGACACGCCTACACCTTTAGTGTTTCGGTCTGGGTTAGGTGGGTGAAAGATGTGGTATGAATTATAGCCTGGTAATGCAGGGATGATCTCTGGAGCTTTGAACCAGGTCTCTGTCACTGCACAGATGTATCACCCTGTATCTTACTTCCTATAAATATCTACCCTCTTATATAAAAATATGACAAATAGAGTCTCTATCCCTCACCAAAATGTAGAACCCCTGCTCTACCACCTCCTCCAGCACAAACCTTTTTATATGTTCCTTCTGTGTTTCCCTCTTTGCAGCTCAAATATGTTCTTCCCATGTCAGTGAACTTTCACCCTCTGCCCATTCAGGGATGTCCCCACAGGCTTGAGGTTGTGGCACCAGTATTGTAGGTACTCCGACAAGGCACAGCCTGGCAAGCCACACAGACCATGATGTTCAGAACTTGGTTGAGGATGTGGTGGACGATGTAGCGAAGAGACAGCTTTGGTCAACCTCAATGGGTACAAGACTTACTTCCCCAGATGGATCTGACCATGGAGTCTCCACAGGCATCCACCCCCTCAATATCAGGGTCCTACACTGCATCACCATTAGGCAGTGGAAATATTTGAGATCCTGTTGACTGGGGTGTTCCTGGGAGGAACTCCTCTTCAATGTCATCCTTCACTAATCCTTGCTACTTCACCCTGTATCCTACTTCCTATAAATATCTACCTTCTTATATAAAAAGATGACAAACAGAGGCTCTATCCCTCACCAAAATGTAGAACCCCTCCTCTACCACCTCCTCCAGCACAAACCTTTTTATATGTTCCTTCTCTGTTTCCTTCTTTGCAATAAATATATTTGAGTATATGTGTAATGATGTTTTTTTGAATAACCACTAAGAAAATGTAAACCTCAAGACTATGAATAACACCCCCCCCAAGTATTAGATTGATTGCTGGAAGACATTCATGTACCACAGGCTGCAGTTTTGCTCAGCCATAAAAAGAGTGTTCGTGGCATAAGCTAAGATGCAAGTTATCATTATGAGGAAGACAGAATTAAAATCAGCAAATGTTAACGGTTTTACAAAGAGGAATATACATACTAAACTAGCTATATTGGAGCTGTATCAATTAAAAAGTGTATAAAGTACTTACTTAAAAGGTAAAAGTAAAAAGTTGCATTGTACTTGAGTGGTACAATATGCAAAACAGAATGCCTAAACTGCAATATATCTGTGCATTTCCTACTGTTGAAATGTATTGCAGTTTAAACCTTGATTTTTGACTCATTCACGACAAATGTGTGTTGCATTACAGAGTTTTCTCTTTGAGGGCTAATAAGCTAGTTCACATGATGATTTCCTTAGTTGGCCTCTGGCTTGCTGAATCATATCCATTCCCTTGAACATGCAAAAGTGGAATCAGGAAGAACATGTTCTAGCGCATACTAAAGTCACAAGAAATCTTGCTCAGGCACTTGAAAATAGACACTGTCTGTTAATTAAACATGTACAAGAAGACACTGGGACTACTGTTCTGGCAACTGAAGCATAACACTGGGAAACAGCTCAAATGCTACTGCCTGTAAGGACTCTGAAAATACTTTTTGGTTTAAAAATCAAGAAACAGTAAGGAGCAGTACAGTAAATATTTTAGTCAGAAGCAGACAGATTATAGTTTTAATTGTTAGACAGTTTTTTTCAGACCATTTTTTGACATTGTTGAATGTTCTACTTTCCATTCCTTATGCCAGCTCTTAATATTTGCGTATTTACTTAAAACATACATGTTCTTTCTTCTTTATATATCAAGAACAATGTTATGGCTGATGATTTATTTCATTGGATACATAATTTATATATTTTACCCATGTAACAAACTGTAAGGCATCTGCCATTGCAATGGTGACTATCTTGAGATAATTACTACCATATGAATATTTAAAGCTTGGTTTAGTTTTAACTAACAGGTGGCAGTGTACCTTAAAGAATGAGGAGAAGTTGGTGCTGGTGAATCAACATTTGCTCCTATATTCAAAAACTAGTGTGTGTGTGTGTGTGTGTGTGTGTGTGTGTGTGTGTGTGTGTGTGTGTGTGTGTGTGTGTGTGCACATGCGTGTGTGTATGCGCATTTGCAAAGTACTTCTGGCCAAGCTTTTGTTACTCTTGATAATACTGCACTGAACGGCACTGGGGTTGATCTGAGATAGATGCAATTTTATGAAGGAAGCATTTATAACCATGATCTGTAGCTGTGCAGTGAGCAACTTATTTAGGTTTTACAGGACTTAGTTATTACTAAAGGCAGTAGTACACATTTGACATATATCCTGAAAACCAATTGCCTTTTGTATTTTAACTGGTGTTTCTGGGAGACAAAGCCAATACTGGTTTTCCCACTGCACATTCAAATACTGACATCAGCAATGCAGGCATTAAAAACTGTAGACTTGTCTGTTAAAAACATTTTCAGTTATCCTAATGACATTTTTCCAGCAGGGATATAGATCATTACGTTAACTAAGCAAACAACAGATTGACTACAAATGTTGCTCCAACTGCTGGATTATGTAGTTGAAGAATTAGTGATGGAAAAGAATGAAGGGAATAAATGCTTTGACATAGAAACAATGGAATAATTATGGGAGTAGAAGCCCAGTAAAGGGGCAATTGTGGCCACTGCAATGTGTTCATTACGATGCATGAGAAAAGAAGAAATAAGTTGTTTGGCCATGTGAATGGATATGGGGCTGATAGTTATGCCAGCTTAAGATTGTCAAGAATACTGTAATGCTTTTAACTGTTGCAGTGGGAGGGTTGTGATATGAGAGCTTGAGTATTGCACATATTTGTATTACTAACATAAAAGTGTAGAACACAGATTTCCATGACATAATGTAGTGGCTCCTGAATAAAGGGCTCATATAGCTGTCTTCATCATGTCCTATGCGGGCATTTTAGCTATGTGGTTTTCAACTGGCACAGTACGTCATAGCTGCCTTTGAAATGGACACAATGCTATAATTATGCCTTTAATGATAAAGGGAAATGAAATGTGTTTTCAAGCAATACCATACAGAAACATTATTTATAATATTACAACATTTTATACTTCCTAATCTGAAATATAACATACATCAGAAGCAATGTTTTTCAAAAGACTGTGTGAAATGAGTGCTGCATGACAAGGATTTTAAATAACACTGTGCTGCAGCTTGAACTGATATTATCTAAAAGGTTGTATCAGAGCTAATTACAAATTATGTTGATTTGGAAATTGTATGTTCATGTTTGCTAGAGTTCCATAGGTAATGTGTACTTTTTAAAATGTAATTATCAGCAAGGTCAAGAATGCACTGTTTCATTTTAAATTGTAGATAGAATAACAATAATATCCATTACATAGAATAGATTCTTTAGTTAAAAGTGTCAGTGACTCCCTTTGTGATGAAGACATTCTTCTGGTAATACTGATATAAGACTAAATAAGGAATGTACAAGTAAAATTGACATGATGACTTTTTTTTCTTTTTCCCTTTATGATTTTTATGCCCTCCTGCCTAAGAAATGACTATTCATTATACTGAATATCTTTAATGTTCTTGAATCAATGCCATTTAAAATATTGCCTTCAAATGAATAATGCATGGCAAAGATGTTATAATGTAAAATTCACGTTTAATTATGAAGAGAAGTCATGTAAAAGGTTATGTTAAAATAATTTAGAATTAGGGATGTGTTAAATACCTCAACATTCTTGAATCAGTGCCATTAAAAAGGTTTTCTTAAACATGAATAATGCATGATAAATGCTTTGTGATATTGAACTCAACTTTAATTAAGAGGAAATGTCATGTAAAGGTGTATGCTAAAATAATTTGGCAGTAGGGATGTGTTAGATAGTTCATTTCTGGCCAATTGTTAGAGATTAATAGTTTTATAGTAACTAGGGGGAGGGGTCTCAATGCCCTTAGTCATAAAGGAGCTCTCCAAGAAACTATTAGTTTGTAGACTATTTTATAGGTATAATACTTGGGAAGTGGAAAAATAAATGAAAAATCAAGAATGTTTAACAAATGTTGATTAGCAATTCAGATGAAATGTCCCTCTGCATGAAGGGTCATCCAAGAATCAGCTTTTTAATGGACTTTATTGGGGCTAGCTAACTACGATGAGCATGATGTTATCTAATGTGTGAGTGAGTGAGTGTGTGTGTGTGTGTGTGTGTGTGTGTGTGTGTGTGTGTGTGTGTGTGTGTGTGTGTGTGTGTCTGCTTAATTCACACAGGTTATTTATTTATCCTGTATTCATATAATTCCTTTTCAAGGAGTTATAGTAGTAATAGCTTTTTGTCGACTAAAATACTAAGTGCATTACTAGATAAGCTTTTGTAAATTTAAAATTATATAGCAATTATGTCCTTACTAAAGAATGAGTTTTAAAAGCTGCAGAACTCTTAAATTAATTTCATCTCAATATTCTAAGGCTTTTTACCTTATTACACATTGGCTTTATATAGTGAGAACAAGTTTCTTCAACCCAATTATTTAGAAGGAATACAGGAAGATGGAAATTTTTTGGATGATGAGGGTGGCTTATGAAGAATTGCAGGGTCTATATCAGAAGACCGACAGCTAAAAACACCTAACACCCTTACTTCAACTCTGCTTAATGAAAGCAGGAAATGTTGAATAGCAAGAACAGCGATTTTTTTTTCCTAGGGAAAAAAAATCACTGGGCCATTGTCAGGAGTTTGCCATTTCATCCACTGTAGTGTGATCTTGACGTAGGTATATTTAAGTAGGAAGGTGGGGGGGCACAGCCTCTCCACATTGGAGGTGTATGGGGAGAAGCCACCCACTTTATTTTATCTAATTTTTTTTTTGGCCCAGCGATTTTTTTCCCCAGGGGAAATAAAATTGCTGTTCTTGCCGTTCGACATTTCCTGCTTCTGGTTAAGCAGTGTTGATTTAAGGGTTTTCGGTGTTTTTAACTGTCGATGTAGTGATATAGACCCAAATTGCAGGGGCATGTAGACTTCTGGTTGTGGGTCAACTACTTGGCAGCTTGATAATCTCACAGGCTGTGCCTGCTTTGTTAATGGTATAAGCAGTTAGCTTCCTTTGTTGCAAAAGCCCTTAGGCTATGTGGGTTGTGTTTTTTTTCCACTTAGGAAATAATAAATGGACAAATTCAAAAAGCTCTAGGTCCTGCCCCCTTTTTCACTCTGACTGCTGATTAGCTAATCTTCTGGAGGGAAATCAGCAGTTCATCTTTCTTCATTACTTTCTTGACATTTTAAGAAGAAGCTTTTCCCTGACTTGTTAAGCACAGCAATCAACCTAGAACTTAGTTTCTGGCTGATATATTCCTGTTGGGGGATTCCACAACTCAGAAATGTTTGACCTTTTAAGAAAAAGAGCAATTTATGTTTTTTTTTTTTTTTTTTTTGACTAAAAGAGGTATATCCCCATTTAAGAAAGCCAATATTTTTTTCACATTATCCTAAGTTTCCTGTCAAGGCAATGATTTGTTTTGGAGTATTTATTTTAACTTTGGTGGCTAATGTTGTGAAAAACTATGTATCATTTGTGTCAGATTTGAATTTTGTAGGACAAAAAAGAAACAAACAGAAAAGTTTACAAAGGAATAGCAGGGGAATTGTGTGTCAGGGTAATGCTTATTTTCACTTTGTGACAACCTACCTACAATTTTGATTCTGTCAGTGTATATGTGAGTGCTTGAACAGTACTGACAGGGAAATTCTGTTCTATATTTATTTTCTAGAACCTAAGAGACTGGGGAAAGTGTTGTGAGTGTAAGTGTACTGCTTCTGAACACTTTGTGACAACTTCTCTTTTGACAAACTCACTCCAGCAATGCTTACGGCTTTTGGTGCTTCTTCAAAGGTTATAGCATGCATTCTCACTCCTGTCCAACTGGCTTTTTTCCTGCAGTACCTTGAAAGAAATAATCACTTACCATGGAGCCCTTGATGTTGCCATGGAATTGATCTACATATCAGCTGATAGTGGGTGTACGTACAGTGGCCATTTGTTGTTCCTCAGACCACTCATTTACCTCCTTAGACTTCCTATGTTGTTGTATTTTCAGCCAGCTTGAATCAATTGTTAACTGTGTCCTTTTCAGATGTTCAAGTGTCGTATATGGGCATGGGAGAAACATCTTCTCTGGGCCTGGGAGACACTTTGAGAGATTCTTCTTGTGGTAACCAGGAAAAGAGACCATTTGGGCAGTCAAACATCCCTCCATTGAGTCAGTCCTCTTCTACTGGAACGTCTATAAAGAAAAAAATTAAAAAGAAAATGCAAATGTTACTCTTGTGATAATATTATTACTATTAAAAAGATGGCTATACAGACATTATGTGCAGTAAATCCTGGAATGCAGAAGCCTTTACATTACTTGCCAACTTATTCCTGAGGAGGCATGGTCTGATAATTAATTGTGATTTTGAAAGAGCTAGGATGTCTTCTTCTGGAGATTCCCAAGCCCAAGGAAAACTTTAATACTTACCCTCTTTTGGAGGAATTTTGTTTAATCAGACCACTGCCAGGATGAATTCATTTCCCATCCCTCCTAAACTGTCAGTCTTGAAGGATGTGATGAATGATGCCTATACTCATCCTGATACCCAGCTGTCAGTCCATAAAAAAGCAAATAAGCTGTATAAGGTAGGACAGGCTAATGCATTTATTTTCTTTCACTTTAGGTCAGACCCAAATTAGACTGTATAGGAAAGAGAATATTTTCTTCTTCCACTTTAGCTTTCTGAATTCTGAACTACCAGGCATGTATATGGAAATCTATGCATTGTCATATAGGCAGTCTGAGGAAACTGGCTTCCACTTTTCCTACAAAGTAAGCTCTTTTCTGAACCAAACTGTTTCAATTTTTTCTCAGGTATTTAAGCAGCCTGGGGAGACACTGAAACTGATCAGTACCGAACAGTGCACTACTCCAGTAAAAAAAATTAAATAAATGAATAAACAAACAAACATGCTTTGAAGACTGTATATGATTGTGCAGATACTGTATCTGGGAGCTCAGCCGGATCACGGTCAAATGGGGTCCTAACTTTTTCATCTGAGGTGTTCTACAGTGTATATGCAGACAACCTGAAATTGGGTAAACTGATTACGTGTTACAGATAAGGCATGTCTGCAAAATAACTTGACTAAATAGACCGTTTGGACACAGGCGAATAAAATGCTTATAAATACGTCAAAAACTATGCATATGAGATTTGAGAGACATAAATTGAAAGGTGAATATTTAATAGAGTACACAGTGATTGAAACTGTAGACTCATTTAGGGACCTGGTTATATGGATGGATCCAGCTATGAGTTTTTCTAATCATATCAACCAATTGGTTAATGACAGTTATAGATCTATAGGTTGTATAAAAAGATTTATAAAGTCAAGGAAATCAGAAATGATGAAGTCATTGTTTGTTAGTTAAATTAGACCCAAACCTGAGTATGGAATAATAACATGGAAATCCTATAAGGAAACAAGCATGAGTAAACTGGCAAGAGTACAACAGAAATATAACAAGGATATCCATGGATTTGAAAATTTAAGTTATTATGAAAGACTAAAATGTTTGAACTTGTTAGTGTTTCTTATAGATATCTAAGAGGAGATCTTATGCAGGTATATAGGGCATTTAGAGACAACTACCTCTGGGAATGTTTGGGGTTATCAAAACGTACTAGTGAATCATCAGACAACCTATGTAGAAAATTCTATAGGAATGAGAAGTGTACTAATTGGTTCTCTGACAGAGTTGCTGATGCATGGAACAGACTACCAAATTACATCAAAGCAAGTATTACTTTGGATATTTTTAAGAACACCCTGAACACTTATTACGGGAAGAAGTGTTTTGGTATATTGGCAAGTTAGAAGGCCATTAATGCCAGTGCTTGAAATATTTGTTTGTAGATGGAGTAATAGACTAGGGTCCTTCCAAACCATTCCAGTGTCCAATTACTTGGCTGTCACTCCTCATTTACCATAAATGCTGTTCAAAACTGTCAGTGTACATACTATTTTTCTTTACTTTTACAGTGTTTACAGACCTTTGACAAAACACCACCTTTATTTCAAATATTATAGCAGAAATACTGATGGCTTTTTGCTAATCAAAACAAAACAAACTAGTCTCACACTGAAAACAGACTGACCATGAACAACAGTAAACTTCTCTTCCATTCAAGCTCACATTCATTGAAAATGCATCTGGCCAGTGGCAGATTATGTGTACATTTACATCTACAGACAACCCAGCAATTATAGCTACATTGTTTACTATAGCTGTCCCAGATGCCGATGTCAAAAATAAACAGTAATAATGGCCAATGTCACATATTTCAAACTTGTTTCATGCAAACACACACTACCCACAGTATTCCAGCATAAATCTCACAAACACACATACACACACACACACACACACACACACACACACACACACACACACACACACACACTAGTTTTTTTTTTTTTTTAATTCTAAAAGCAACAGTATGCTGTCACTGAAAAAAGTATGAAAACTTTTTTTTTTATTTAATGTTCTGGTCGGGGCCTCCCTGCTAACATGAGACCCTAGGCAACTGCTTAGGTCACCAAGTGCTGGATCTGGCCTTATCTAGGAGCACTGCTACTACTACTGCTACAGTGCTGAGAAGACAGGAGTGGACACATAATTAAAAAAAAATTGCTGATGAGGTAATGTCTGAAAAACTGGATTCAGCTATAGATGAGGAGGTATTGTTTGGTTCTTCTCCTTCCTGAGTTCTAAACAACTATGATGGAAGACGAAAATTAATTCAGAGTTTCTAACATATTTGTGCACTCTAATACAAATCTTATAGGTCTCTATCTTACACAAAACAGCCAAATAAAAAAGAAAAAAACATAGTCCCTTTCTGGTTAAAAAATAAAAATATACAAAAAAAAGATGATGGAGAGTAACAACAATTAAAAAAATTAGTTTTTTAGAAAAAAGAGACAGACAAACTATCCAGAATGACTATACCAGCATTCATTACCCTCTTGCCTTTCCCTGGCCAATATCTCTTTAAATCTATCCCCAAAACTGATCGTCAATATTCCTCTTTGGAAAAAGATTGTTTCACATTCCTATGTGTTAAAAGTGGTAGAGGAGGGCTACAGGTGGCACTGGATACAGAAATCACCTTTCAATGGAATATCTTCCCACCTTGCAAACCAAACAGAAATATTTCCTCAGATTCTCTTGTGTTTATATAAATATAAGTTTTTTGTTTCTTGTCATGTCATCAGTTCTCTTATTACCCTTTGTTTTATCTTCACAGCCAACATTATTCACAAAATGTCTAGCCTCAGTTGTGGCTTACTGAAGACATCATGGCAATCACATCATTCTTTCCTTATTTAGACAGAATCTTTATCCATATGTCAAAAGGCATTAACATGGGTTATTTATTTTCTGACCTATTTGGGGGCTTCTAGGTAAATATTGAAATCTCTTCCTTGATGCCATCTCACAGACTTTTGTTTCTCTGATGGTTTATAGATTTTTCTCTTCCAAAGGCCTTTTTAAAACATGACACATTCGATCTGTATCTATAGTTTTTCCTGAAAGTTTCCAGTAAGTCTCAGACTTCTGCATGAAAATTTCCCAGGATCCTAGGGTTCATGACTTGTGAGACTCTCATGATATCTCTTGCTACATTATACATGACAAACATACAGAGGTTTCCAAAGCACACACAGAGACATCGTTTGCATTCTCTGGAGCATCAAATTCCAATTTGGGGCTTTATGGAAAAGTAACTGTTTTAGTGGAGACAGCAAATTCAACTGAACCTAGGTATCCCTGTCTCTCCTCAGACCTTGATCCAATCTGTCACCACAGACACATCGGATTTTGCTTGGGGAGCAGTTTCCAGATGAGTAAAACTGCAAAGCCTATGGAATGCTTGAAAAAGACCAAAGTACATTAACTTAAAAGAGATGTTGGCTGTGATCCACATCTTGAAGCCTCTCCATCACCTTTCATCTTCTGAACCTTTCCAAGTAATTATAGACAATACCAATGTCATGTGGTATATAAAGAAGCAGGGAGGTACAAGTCTCTAACTCTAATGCAGACTGCCAATGATAGCTTGGGAGTTAGTTCTTTTGTATTCCTTAATACCCCAAGCATATTATTTTCTGACAGAGTAAAACATGATGCAAGGCAGGCTACAAAGACCAGGATAGACCCTTATGGATCTCTTCCGGGAATTCATCCATTTGAAGGAACACCTCAAATGCACGTTTGCATCTTTTCAAAACAGACAACTAGGGAAGTTTCGTTCCAGGGCTTCTTGCAAGGAAGGCTGAAAAATGAATGCATTTTCATTCCCTTAGAAGGGAATGTTTCTTTATGCATTTCCACCTTTTCCACTGATTTCTGGGGTGATTTTGAAGATTCAAAGTATAACCCCAAAATAGTTGTGGTTATACCATTCTGGTCTAGACAACACTTGTTTTCCCTTCTTAGGGAATTGGCACAGGGCAAGTGCTATAAGCTCCCTCACAGACTGGATCTACTCACACAAGAACAGAGGGAGTTTGATGCACCTCAATATCAATCAACCTGAACTGACTGCCTATATTATTTAATTTTAATTCTTTTTAGGCATTTATTTCATGAAAATGTGCATCATATGCTTTAGGAATCAAGAAGGACTGTTGTTAGAAAATCTTATGTTGTTATGTGGTAATTATTTTCTAGTTAGTTCCCAGCCAATAACCAGAGGCCCATCAAAGATTTTGTACCACTGGTGCTCTAATATTTGTATAAGTTACCTTCCTCTTGCCTTGTTTATTCTTCTGTAAGTGTTCATCTTATGACTAGTTCAGCATGTTTGTCCATGGATCCTCCTCTTTCTCCTGTGTTTGCTATCAGTCAGTTACTGAAAAGAGTTTTAGATCTGAGACTGCCTCATAAATCCATTGCATGTCTTTGGAATCTCAACTATGTGCTGTAGAAATTGACTATGTCACCTTTTGAGCCTACTTATCAAGCTGAATTAAAGTTCTTGACTTGTAAAACTGTACTCATCATTGGTCTGACATCTGCAAGGAGAATATCTGAGTTACAAGCTCTCATACTTAGTGAACCCTAGCTGATTTTCCATAGGGATAGGGTATCTTTAAGAACAAACCACTCATGCATGCCCAAAATGGCTTCACAATTTACTTTAAACCAAGCCATCAGTCTCCTAGTTTTCTACCCAGCACATAAAATACAGAGAGAACAGATTATGCATACTCTGGATAGGCAGCATAGGAGCCAACATGACAGAACTAAGCCCATTAGAAAATATGTTCAGTATTTAGTTTTTATCTGTGCCTAAACAGACACATTCCAGGTGGTTGTCCTCAGCTATTCTTTGTTATTCCCACTTTTGCAAATCCATTCCAGGGAGTATCAAGGCACAATACACTAGATCCTTGTCTTCTTTGATGGCATACTGGAAAGAAGTGAACTTTAGAAGCATTCTAGAAGCAGCTACATAGTGTTCTGTGCAGACATTTACAAAGTATTACAAAACAAAGTTTGCCTGGACATTTTCCAGGGGCTCCTTTATCCTATCCTTCCTCCTATCAGGATGGATGGGCTTTGGTGTTCAACCCATATAGCCTTGGGTCTACTGCAGCTGTGGAAATGATGAACATGTGCCTTTAAGTAACTAAATGGGTTATTGATTGATTATTACAGCTATACTTTAAATAGTGGTTTGTGGCATTGTTTTAAAATTTCTGAGGAAGTTAAGACATCAGTCTTGACGAAAAGTGTATCGCTATTTTTATCGCACTTTAAGTTGATATTAAAATTTAAGGATTTCTTGAGTGGAGAGTCTGGGATCTGATATTTTCTGTTGTTGAACTTGTCGGAACATTTTCTTGGTTTATAAAATAGGGTTGTGTTTGTTTCTGTTGTATATGTTTTACTGTTAGTTGGTTACTTCAGAATTGTTAGTGTATTCTGTCATTGTATGGGCAAATAAGTCCTAAAGAATCTTCATTATGATGCCTGATTTCCCTCCTGAGGATTAGGCAATCTGCAGTCAGAATGAATGAGTGTGGGGGGGGGGGGCAGACCTTTTTGAAGCTGATGCATTGTAGTTTCTTAGGCAGGAAACAACCCATATAGCCTATGGATTACTGCAGCAGTGAGTACTTCAAACATCTACTATCATAGGTAAGTGTAACTTATACAACTGTACTTTAGAATATAAAACTGATAATGGGTAACTGTCCTACTTTGCTTGCATGGGCATAGAGTATTAATTTTGACAATCACAATAACTTGCATTTTCAGTGAAAAATAAAACAGATTTACTATCCCTTTGAGAATGAGATTATGGGAATTAGAGTGTGACATTAGCAAAGGTGTGAGAGCTGGTATACTCTAGGAACTGTGACATGGCTATATGAATGATGAGCTATATTGAGTAAGATTTTTTTCATATTACTTCCATTAAGGTGTCAGTAAACCATTTCTTTGGATCAAATTTCTTTGGCAATAGTGAGAGGAATGTTGTTTTCCTATTTTTATTTTGTAAGGAGGATAGACAAACCATGGTTCAAGGGTCCAGTGCAGACTTTGTGTGTGAATAATTATTTTGTTTTTGGTATTCATGAAATGTGAATTAATGGGTTATGCTTTATATAATGCTTCTGTTGTATTCAGTAGTGCTGGCATGACAGACAGCGAAGCACTACTGCTGTTTAATAGCTAAGATGGTAGTTTTGACTTTCTCCTTGAAAACATTTACATGAAATGTAAATATTAGTCCCATAAAGATATGCACATTTCACACATACAAAACATTCTAAATTTGATAAGTTTTTTTAAGGGCCAATTTAAGTTTTGCAATCATGACATAAAGCAAAAAAATTTCTAAAGGATTTGTCACCTTCTCAGAAATCACACAAAGAGACATTACTATTCTCTGCAAATTAGCAAAAGTGGTGGTGGTAGAGGAAACATTTTTGCTTTGTTTATGAAACAAGTAGAGATAAAAAGACTCTTATTCAGTCATAAGTGTACAGTTACATAGTTTTTTTTAATTTACACTAAAAGAGAAGAGTTTGATCATCTTTACTAATTTAGATGTATTTCTCAAACTCATCTAATAAATTATCTTGTAAAAAAGCTTACCTCATTTGTTATATTTATTAATTATGCATATGTCAAGGATGAAAAGTTTTGCATGTACTTCCATTAACAAAGCATTTTCATATTACTTTAATGAAGTTGTACAAAAGTAGGTAATATTTGTTTCTCGGAAGCCTTCTTGTGTATTTATCGAATTAATAGTACGGCAATTTTATTTTCAGCTAATATTTTATATTATTTTGATTTTGTTCACCAGGTTTATCCAAATGGTCTTATTCAAGCTTTCTTTTTCAGAGGAGGTCCAGGGAGAAAAGCTCCAACACAAAATAAACATTTTTAAATAGACATTTAGTAATATACATGAACAGACATTAAGAAATATACATTAACAATTAAACATACATTTGCTAATTAGAATGCCCCAGGATTCAATAAAATCCATGTAGGCTTCATGTAAAGCCTGCATGGAATGTACCCATGTACATGGCCATGGTTCCCCCTTGGCAGCGTACTATGCATATTAATCATGGCGCGCTGCTGAGGGAGATCATATTAATAGGGATATTGAATCCATGTAGGCAGTAGTGTAGAGGCTGTTCTGTGGTTTTGGATTGTCCAGGGAATTCCTGGACAGATGTTGTGCACAGGAAGAATTGCTGTAATGTACCCTGCTAGTGTAGAAATATGTTTGAATTTTAATATTTTTTAATGCCAGTTTGTGCAGCGTGGTGCAGAGTACAGCAGTGCCGAGCTGCAATTACACATACACAGCTGACACCTGCCAGACATCTAAAAATAGAAACCAGATGTAATTAATTATTTATTTTGCTTTCTTTTAATGCCCATTTGTGTGGCATGGCATAGGGCGCAGCAATGCTGAGCTTCTCTTAAACATGAACAGGTGACATCTGACAGACATCTAAAAACAGAAACTGGATGTAATTAATTATTTATTTTGCTTTCTTTTAATGCCCATTTGCATGGTGCAGCATGGAGTCAGTAATGCTGAAATGTGCTTACACATGCATAGGTGACATCTGCTAGACATCTAAAAATAGAAACCGGATGTAATTAATTATGTGTATTTGCCTACTTGTTTTTATTTTATTTTTTTTGAATGGCCATTTTCATGGCCCAGTACGGTGCTTAGCAACACTAACAGGTAACATAGTAGTATATATGAAGGCATACTAGTTTTCTTACTATCCAAGTAGCTAAATAGGTAGAGCCATGGACTAAAGTGTAGTAAGTCCTGGACTTGAGTCCACAGCAGTCATACCTTTTATATTTATTGCTTTTGAAATGTGTGAGGTGACCTAAAGGGCAGTTTAATTTAAAAACAAAATTGTTACATTTGGAAAAGCTGCGTGATGCTAAACACTGCTTGAACATTGTCAACAGCTGCTCCTGTTTGTGCATTGCTAAGCATTGCTAAAACATAGTTGCGCGAGTTCACAAGATGCTCAGCTCCGCTGAGTGGGTTTGCACAATGCTAAGCAACATGGCACTTTTTTGAATGTTACAGTATGATATGCAAGGGTGGGAAACCAGCCTATATTAAGGCTAATAGGCAGGAATTCTGCAGCATTTGTTGGAGTCTTATTAACCTGTCAATATTCCAGACAGTGTTGGTGAGGGACGTTTTTTTTGGCTGCAGAGGTTGCATGTTCAGGAGTCCATAGTGTTTGTTGGATTCCTGGTCCAAAACTACGAACCCTGATTATTCCAGTGTGGTTACCAGGGCTCAGAATATAAATCTAAAGCCTGGAATTGGTTGGCCAGGGGTCCTACCAGTGCTACAGGCATCCCCCCTCAGTGGTGAGCAGTGTTATCACCACTATGATGTCCTGAAGCAAAGGAAGAGAGGAACCTTGGACACCTGTAATGTACCACAGATATGATCAATAGAGATATAGTAAACCTCCAGTCACTGGACCCAGCCCAGTTTGGTTTCCTCAAGGGCAGATCCTGCCTACACAACCTAGTGGACTTCTTTGAGAAGGTCAGCAAAACAATGGATGAGGGCAAAATCATTCACACTACCTACCTTGATCTGGCCAAGGCATTTGACACAATACCCCACTCGGGCATTGCTGACAAGCTCAAAAGGTTAGGTACATACCCTTTTGTCACTCAATGGATAGCCAGCTGTCTCACAGATAGGGCCCAGGAAGTTAGAATTGGGGAATACACCTCTACAAAGAGGCCAGTCACAAGTGGAGTCCCTCAGGGATCAGTCCTTGGACCACTCCTTTTTGGCATTTACTTCTCAGAAGTCAAGGCCAGTGTCAGTGGTCTCTGGCTGACTAAATCTGCAGATGATTCCAAATTAGGAGCTGTCATTGAATCTCACACTGACACAAATGTCCTCCGCATCTATATTACATAATCGAACTTTTAAAAGTTCGAATGTCATATGGTTGACACCATATGATCAAACTTTTAAAAGTCTGAAATGTAATAAAAAAATAAACCAAAGGAAAAAACCTACCTGAATGGTTTAAGCAGGGGGCCAAGCCCCCCTGTGCCCCCACACCCCCTGCTCTTTAAATATACCAACTCTGAGATTGCACTACAGTGCAAAAAAAGGAAATATTCCCATTCTACAATGTACGGAGATCTTTGTTGAAATGTTCATCAGACCTATCACTGAGTACAACGCCCCCTTTGGTAAGTACCTAACCAAGCATATCCAAAACCACCTCAAAGCCCTATCCCTGTATACTTGTATACTGTCTCCTACAGGCTTTTGAGGGGAGATCTATGCCTGGCATACAGGGCATTGTTAGACCCCACTCTGATGGAACTCCTACATATCCACAAAACAAACAGCACCAAAATTACTGGTTATAAAGACGTAAAACTTACCTGTGACATAAATATGACTTGCTGGAGAGATAGATATGTATCCCAGAGACTATTGTGTCTATGGAACAGGCTTCCCGTCCATGTGAAGCAGAGTTCCTCCCTAACCCAATTCAAGTGCAACTTGGACAATTGGATGGGAAACCAGAAATACATCCCTGGTTTGGCACCTATGTCTCTAATGGACACAGGTAACCTATAAATGGTTCATCTCCCAGACCCATGATTACACTTATCAAGGGTATCAGAACTTGTCAGAGATTTGGGATGCATGGCTAGGCTTAAAAAGGCCCTTGTGGTCATTAGCCTAGTAAAAATATATGACCCCACAGATATGTAAGTATGTTTGTTACTACTTTATTAAAATACACGCTGAATCCATGAAAAACTGGTATGCATAATTGTGTGCTTCTCTTCCAACAGTTGTAGCTGAACAGGCTTGCAATGTCCAGTCTCATTCCAGGCACCTGGCTAGGATGCACCGTGAGTGTGGTAAGTATGGATATTTTCTGATAACTATAGTGCAACAAACAATAAACAATACCAACAACAATAAGCCATATGGTTTAAAGCAGGATTGTGGTTTGATAATTAATGTGTTCAAATAACTGCAGTAGGGCTGTATTCATTGCATGAATGTTCTAATGTCACTGCATGAATGTTCTAATGTCACTGCATGTGTGTTCTAATGTCACTGCAGTCAACTGTAAAAGTGAAATAAATAAAAAATGCAAAAGTAGTTGCCTAATAAATGTATTGCACAAACCATAGTATGGTTCAAGGCTGTCTTCAGGCCACTTTCAGTCACATAATGCTCTCTGTTACCCCCACTACAGGAACAAAGTATATGGGTAAGGTAGCCCACGTTCTGGGCAGATATCATGTGTATACTTCACAGATTCTAAGGAGAAATAATAAACTGTAAAGCAGGATTGTGGTTGATAAGTAATATGATCAAATAACTGCAGTAGAGCTGTATTCATTGTATGTATATTCTAATGTCACTGCAGTCAAGTGTAACAGTGAAATAAATAAAAAATGCAAAGGTAATTGCCTGATAAATATGTTGCACAACCCGCAGTATGGTTCAAGGCTGTCTTCAGGCCCCTTTCAGTCACATAATGCTCTCTATTCCCCCCTCTCCAGGAACAAAGTATATGAGCAAGGTAGCCCACATTCTGGGCAGATATCATGTCTATACTTCACAGATTCTAATAGCAATAAGAATAAAGTGTAAATCAGGATTGTGGTTGATAATTAATATAATCAAATAACTGCAGTAGGACTGTATTCATTGTATGTATATTCTAATGTCACTGCAGTCAAGTGTTACATTATGTGCACATGTCCCCTGGAGTCACAGCTTTTGGGTTCTACTCCCATGTATGCCAACTACGATATGATGGATGTCATCTACACAATGTACACAAACATACCTCTCAACCGTCATGATGACGTCACAAGATGGATCGCAAACTGGCTCTCAAACAGATCCCATAAAGTAAGAGTAGCGGGATCTATGTCCGAATCCAGACCAGTAATGAGCTGTGTGCCTCAGGGCTCTGTCCTGGGGCCCCTCCTGATTGGCATATACTTCTCAGAAGTACAGGCAAGCACAGAAGGGCTGTGGCTGACTAAGTTTGCGGATGCCTGCAAATTGGGTGCTATAATAGAGTCTCCGGCCAACATGGAGATCCTCCAGAAGGGCCTAAATGAGACTGATGCATGGTGTCAAAGCCATGGTCTCAAGCTAAATGCAGAAAAATGTGTAGTAATCCCCTTTGGAAAAAACAGAGTACCCAAAAACTACAACATAGGAGGTAATCCCCTGAAATCTGAAGAAGAAATAAGGGATCTAGGGACCCAAGTAGATAGTCAGCTTTCCTTTGATAACCATGTTGCCAAAGTGGTTAGAAAATCCTTCTATGTGACCCATCTGATCATGAAAGGGTTTGCATCAAGATCTAAGGATGTAATGGTGCCCCTCTACTCTTCCCTCATCAGACCCGTATTGAGTACAATGCACCAATTGGAATGTACCTGGCTAGACATCTCCAGCAGCTGGAGAGACCACAGAGTTACCTAACCAAGAGGATTACTGGCCTCAAACAGTTACCCTATGCAGCATGATTGAAAAAGCTAAAACTGTTCTCTGTTGCATACCACCTTCTCAGAGGCGATCTCTGTCTAATGTACAGAGCCATGTCCAACCCAGAATTGTTGAACATGCTCCATCTTAGCAGAACCAAATCTACTCGAACTACACGCTCTAGGGATATAAACCTCAACACAACAATGAATAGAACATGCTGGAGGGATAGATTCCCTTTGCAGAGACTTCCCTTACTATGGAAAAGGGTCCATATCTACATAAGACAGAGCCCCTCACTATCCGTCTTCAAGAGGAACCTTGATGAGTGGATGGGTAACAGAAAGTTCACACCGGGGATCACACCAACAGCACTACTAGATAGGGGCCAAGGGTCTAGCTGCTAGTACAAGGGTCTAGGGAACTACTAAAGGGGAGGTGAATACCACACAACGTGGCTGGGCTAATATATGCCTTCAGGCAGATAGCCCAGTACCAACCTATGAACCTATGAACCTATGATTTTTCATAATATCTATAGTTCATAATATATATAGTTGTTACTTTACATTTGATTAAACGGTTGCTTTTATTTGTGGTGGAGTGTCTTCATTTGGATTATTTGGATCATTTTTCATAATATAATGACAACTACCCAATCTGTGATTAACAGATAAATGATTACCTGGAATGCAATGTATTTGCAAATCCATTTACAGAACACCTTGGTGGCTATGTACGTGCACATTATGTGAAACAGTCCAGTGTAGTCACGTACCTGCATTTGTTAGTGCATGGCCCATACTGTCCCATGATAATAACTTGTGAGGTATGTACATGTTACATCACATATAGAAGAATTTGAGTCACTGTACTCACAACTGACACTCCATACCTGTAGAAGTACTGTATATATTAGTCCTCTGTGTATTAATATCATCTGCGACTTCCCTAATGGCATGCTTTTGTCTCTCTCCCCACTCCTTATCTTCTTTAACTTATTAATGTTATTTATTTTGATTTAATATTAAGATATTCTGTTAAACTTTCTATTACGTTGGCCTATACTGGCTTGCTGTTAACATACTTACTGTTATGTCATTTACTGTGTTCCACATAATATACCTTAATATGCATTTGAATTAATCAACATTATGTTCCATTATGTTAATACTAACATTAGTTTGGTTATTACTAACCTTAATTTATCTTTATATCTAACTTAGTGCAGCTGACAAGTTAGACCAGTTTCAGGTGATCCACCTACCTTGACTCCTCTGCCTGTGGCACCAGGGCCCAGCACATCTGGGCTCCAGCCTGGTGGTGCCCCCTCTGCTGCCCCTGCACTATCTGTGGCATTGGGTAGTTCCACCCCACAGGCCGGGGCTGGGCCCCCCTCTGGAAGCGGCGGTGGAGGGGGTGTTGTAAACCATGATGAACTGCCAGGATTGGTGAGCAGGATAGTGTTCTGTGGCTGAGGGCATGCTTACCACCCTGGTGGGACAGCCTCACCCTGGAGCCCTGCCTCCACCACTGCCACTCCAGGGGCAGTGAAAGAGCAGTGCCGACAGTCCTTTGAGTGTGGACTTGAGTCATGCTGCTACCTTGTAAAGGTACCTAAGACTGAGATTCCACAACACCTTCCCCATTCAAGGTGTTCACCCCCTCTTGTGTCACACACTACCCCTGTCTGCTGTCTTGTCCGTTTTGTCTGTCTGCAAAAGCTTCCTCACCTTTCCAACATACCTCCCCCACATGTACCTTTGTCCCTTCCCCAACATTTCACTCTTGCCTTAAAAAAAATAAGGCACCTGTCCCTCCAAAAAATATTGTCCCATACATAGCTCTTCATTTCGTATGTGTCCACTGACCACATGTAATTTGTCCAATTGGCTTGACAACGCAGCTATTTTGTCCTCACCCTTCCCTCTGGGGATGACAAAATTCATCTACAAATTCTGTCAAAGTACACAGTTGTTGCTGTACAAGAAACGGATAACTATGGTTCTTTTCAACACCTTTCCTGAACATACCTACCTGCCTTTCACTATGTTTACCCATGTTTGCACCTCATTTCACCACTGTCCTATGTCCCCATTTTCCTTTTCTTTAAAGATTTTTTGCAAGATGCTGTGTGATGCAGTGTGGCTCACAGCACTGCTAGCTCATCTAAATGGAGCTATATTGATATATTTATTTTATTTATTTATTTATTTATTTATTTCAGTTTGATTACCGGGGAGGTCCACTGGGCTTGGGGGCCCGTTTTCAGTGGAGGCCCGGGGAGAAAAGCTCCATGTGTTTAGTTACATACAGTTACATACAATTTATAAAAGAAATTACATAAAAATTTGAATAAAAAGTAACAATAAAAGTTTCATAGACTATTGTATTACAAATAACAGTAATCAGAGACTGAGAAGTAAAAGAAAAAATCCCAGATATTCAAGGGGAAAAATCCTGGTGTAGGCATATATATGTTTTAAATTATAATAAACATCTGTCCCCTATTTCGAACCCAAGACCATTGCAGCTGGAGACCACTGCATTAACCTGCCACACCACACAGCTGTTAATTAAAGCAGGTGGTTTAAGCAAATTGCAAGTTATGGTCATTAAAGGTGTTAGAGCTGGACATCATGCCGCATCACGTAAACTTGCTGAAAAAGTAATGAAAAAACTGAGAGTGTAACTTGGAGTCTGGTACAGGACTACACCACTAGAAAGACAGGCAAAGACTAATGGATGTAACTGAGGTCTCTAATAGCAGGTAAATGGGCACTTTTAACAGCAACATGTACAAGTACACCTACTAAAACATTAATGGCAAAATGCATGTTCAACTGGGACTCTGGTGGAGAAATACATCCTATAAAGCCAGGCACATAATAATGGATGGAATGGAGGTATGTCACAGCCTGTATGTGTGCACTTATGCCATTACAAATACACACGCTGTAACAGTGACTCAGTAGCTCAGTCTGTTAAATGCTTTGTAAACAGTAAGTTTTGCCACACATGGTCCTTGGTTCAAATCCAGTGGTGTGTGTAGCAATTAAATTACATTATTGTGAAGCTATCCATGAATGACTGAGTCATGCACTCTTTATCCACACAATGCATTTCAAATGAAATGTCTGCTTTTCAATGATGGAAGTCACAGGCCTGCAGATAGGAGCACACTTGACATATCCCTATAGCAACACTATAAGTGCATAAAGTGACAGGTCATGCATTAATATGCATTCACAGAAGATTTTAACTTGGGTAATGCAGATGAGGCCTACTAATATCAGAGTGCAGCACACAATTATTTCCTAATGATATTATAGATTTACCACAACTGCGCAACTAACATATACATGTGGAGGTCCTGCTAGTAACAAGGACTGCCAGCACACACGTTCCAAATGACTACCATAATGTAACACATGGCCTGACAGTTGTCCAAATGGTTGACATAATGGTATATTTATCACTATGTTGCTCAAGGACACAACATATATGTTGCCTAGTACTCTGTTAGTGATACCGTTGCCTAACATACTTACTTTAAACGCATCATTAATTTGCAGTGGAATGGGTACCCTCACTCTGGCTCTGCCCCTACGACAAGGCTGCCACAGCTCCTACAGGTACTCTTACAGCTTGTTGTCACCTAAAGTGTTCACACTCTCTGCCTATGCCTATTGCATGAAGCATCAGCTGCAGCCTATAGCACACACATCCGTATGTAAAAGTAGCTGCTACAGACCTGCCCTCTGCAATGAAGTAGTATCTTGACCCCAGTAATGTCCAGCACAACATATCAGAAAGGGCTTCTGATCTATATGAAAGCTTTATATCTTGTTCAGTGTTTGCATGTCACTGGATGATTATACTGCAAATCAGCTGTATTGGCTGCAATTAGCATTTCAGAACCACAGATTGGTTAAGAGACATTCACCTGCTAATGAGTACCATGTTAAAAGGTAAACAGCTAGCTAGGGGAACAAGTCTGTATGAGACTTTCTTCACATAGTTAACGCGTTGCCAAAAAACATTATATATCTGCACATATCAACAGAGGAGTATTGCACTCCATCTGGTATGCAACCTTTTTGTTTACAACATGATGCATATGTGTGAATATACTCAGAGGGAATGGGGATTACAGTATTAGGCCTTTTCTAGAACTGTAATGATGACATGTCATTGATCTCCAGATTTCTTACACCTGCAGAGGATGTACAATACATCAAGGGTGGAATGTATTTCTTCAATGTGGCACACTGGTCTCATTGGAGTGTCCCTTTATAGTGGTTGTAATAGCACACTACTATTTGTTTGACATTGTTATTCTGACATATTATCAGGGAAGTTGCCCCTAGGGGACATACTACAATGGACTCCTGTGTCGGGTGTTTGATCATACAGCAGTATCTGTCATGGCACACATGGGAATAACTGAATATTGCTAATATCTTAGTTGTATCCACATGCGTACTATGTTTGCACACTGTGGGAAATGAAATGTGTGATCAAGCAGTGGATACTCCCAACCATTCTGTTCTTGCTGTATCTCTACATAGTGTACTTCCAAGTATGTGATCCTGACATGTGTTCCCATTTTGTTGTCTTTCAGGAAACATGTATGACAGACACCATGCCCCTTTTATGGATGCTGAGAACAATATAATCCTGGAAGGCCTCCGTCAACACCATGAACTCCTACTGACCAGGGGAGGCAAAACAGGAAACAGCGGGCAGCATTGTGGGCTGACATTGTCTGTGATGTTAATGCCATAGATCACCAGAGCAGGACATATGAGCAGGTTCGATACCATGTGACAGATATGATTAATTCTGCATGCAGAATTGCAACAGATGTGGCCAGAGATCATGGTGTCACTGGTGGAGGGCCTGCAGTGGAACAACCACTCTCAACCACTGAGAAATTCTTGGCGAACCTAGGAACATATGACAGCTCTCAGGCATCCATCACACCATATATCATTGATGTGGATGTCACAGTTTTCATGCCAGAGGAGATTCCAGGTAGGCTTAGTTTGATCAGCATTGGAATACTGTAGCATTCAGTGTGTCAGGGTGTACATACTTTTACGCGGGTGTCAGGTGTTTGTTCTTTGGTGGGGGGAGTTTAACTGCAGGTTGAATTTCATGCTTATGTTTTGCCCAAGATAATAATTAACAAAGTAGCTACTGTAAATATGAGATATATGGAAGTATGACCCTGTTATAGTGCAACATGCAGTGGTTTTTACATCACCTCTCCCTCAACTTTTCACAGGTCCGTCAGGAATCGGACAAAGCTGTAGTCTTGCTCCTGGTAAGCACAACATTGTTTTGTTACAGATGTAGATTTACTGCGATCTATTCCATAAGTGTCATCCCAGTCCTGCTGGCTGGATTGCTGTACTGCTGGCATGATTGCCAACTGCACAGATATTTTCTGACTGTACCACTTTAGAGTCATACCTATGTCTTGTAGGTGTGACCACACTGATAGATGTGACAGTATTGTCAGGACATTACAGATTGTCATATGTATCAACTGTGCAAAGTATTCATAAATGTCAACAGTGTACTTCATTGCTGCTAATGAGATTGCTGTGTTAAGAGCTTTTATTTACAAGTAACTACAGATGTGTGTGGGAAAAGTAATGTCCTCATATCCTACTCTATGAGGTTGGGGTTTAAAGAGGTCTGTAATAGTGACAATAGTGTATACAGCTTTACATATATTGTAACATAAATAATACTGCAGAGCATAATAGTGCAGGTATTAATGTACTGCTTTTCCATTTCTTATCACAGGTGACTGGGGGGGTTGGTCTCTGCCCCTACACAACCTGATGTTAGTGTCTCTTCAGACTCTGATGATGATGGTGGCCAAAGTGAGGCACTGGTGGGGGTTTCAGGGGCTGAATCTGTCCCAGAGGTTTACATATCTCTTCTGCCCTCATTATCACCACACACAGTCAATATTTATTTATTTATTTAGTTAACATTTGTTAACCGGGATAGTCCGACTAGGTGTGAGCCCATTTTCAGTGGAGGCATGTGGAGAAAAGCTCCAGAAATACAATTTACATAGGTATTAATATAAAAAGTATAAAATACATTGATGTGAAAAGAAAGATACAACTGTACAACTGGCATCCAGATAGAGCAATAACAATGATGAGCATAATCAATAGTACAATGAGAAATAGACATCATAAAAATTTTCTTGATGGAGGCAAGAACTGTTTATTACACAGATGATATTTAAGAGAAAAGATTAACTTTGTATAAATGGAAAAAGAGGAGGAAGGAGTTGGAGGAAGGGAATACATAAGAAATTAAAGTATATGCTTACACATACCCAGACCCCAGAGGCTACAGATATTGGACAGTCAGATGGTGGGGATATTAAACAGGAAAGTGTGGCAACTATGGCTCCAGTGAGTGTAGACACTGGCCATAGCCAGAAAGCTGGTGAGGTTCCACACACACAGATTGATAAGGGTGATCATAGGAGGCTGACTGTCCTTCCACCACCTGGTGCAAGTGTCTCATCATGGGTCACTTTGTGTATGCTTCGGGCCATCATGGAGGCACAGACATGTTCTGAAAGGAACTCCAGATGAATTCTCAGTGTTATGGATGCAGCACAGTCTGACATCCATGACTGCCTCTACCACATTGGTGATACCCTGGATCAGTTCTTGTCTTGTCTTGGAATGCATATTGTTTGTGATGGAATGTCTGGTTAAAGTTGAGTGTCGGACTGGTGGATGTAGGTCAGCAATTCCATCTGCTGAGAGTCCATGTGGCCATGCACAATCACGCTCCTGTAGTTGCAGTATATCCAGCACTCCAGAGGGGACTGTGCTGTCCACACCAAGACATGGCAGGCCATGGGTTCATGGTCCTGGGTGGTCCCCTGTAGGACACAGTCCCAGCAGACAGCAGTCACCATCAGGTACTAGCACAGCTTCTGACCTTGGGCATGGAGGTGCCAGTGCAACTCCTGGCAGAGCCAGCTCCCATGTTTGGGGGCATAAATGGTGAACTGTCAGCTCTACCATGCATGATTCAAAGCCGTCCAACATACTCACATGTAGGGCTAGCACTGAGCTTGACTGTGTTCGTGCACACACGCACACACCACTGTCAAATTCATGTCACCTACAGACACACATGGCATATTTCCATGGTCCATCTTGCCTGCTTCCCTTCCTGACTCACATACATGCTTTCAACCTATTGGGTCAACCTAGGCCTCCTACACCCCAACCCAACACCCTGTGCAGGTGATGATAACTGTGCCACATTCCTGTCATCCTCGCATTGATGCAAGGAAATGAAGCTATGTGCCTGATGCACAGGGTGACTATATAAATTAATATGTAATTGTGTAATGCACTGTTGCTTTGCCATGCCACTTGTACTGATCACTGACAGATACTGTATGCTGACATTTGTAATGAGTAAGCCACATAAGTTTGTGTACCTTATGTTGTATGATGTTGTAATGGCTGTATACTTACACAATGAAAGATGTGTCATGGACCCGTTTATGGTTCAGTTTCAGGAGTTTGTAGGGGACAACTATGGATACACAACAGAATAAACCCATAGATGTCACAGCACAGGATGGAATGTCAGCAAAAAAGAAATATGTCTTCAGCAAGGTACACTATAGGTGCATGGCTCCATAGGTTCCTATATGTATAACAGGATAACAAGGACAATGGCATCATCCAGCCTACTCAAGCATCCCTAATTTATGAAAAGGTCTGATATCCATGATAAGTGTCAAAAGTCTTTCAGGAGCTAAGACATCTACAAGCTGTGGGGATGGAGATGACCCATCTACAAATTTCTTGTGTCCATTACAGACATTTGTCCTACACTGTTATGCTTGACTTGTTGTTTGTTAGATGTTGTTATGATTGTCTTGCTCTACATCCCATTATGTAACTTGCACATGATGTGCGTTACAGCAGATGTGTGCTTCACATGCATGAGAAGCCTGATACATATAGGGTGCAGTGTCTGTGTTACATACCTGTCTCTCCAGCATGTACTATTTATACCACAATGACAGTGTACTTGTGTAGAACAGATAATTAGTCCTGTCTTGGATAAGTGGGAGGTACACAGTGTGATCTGACATCTCCCTATATGGCAGCCATACATATCCCCTTCAAAGCATGTAGGGGACTGACTACACATGTATAGTCCTGACAAGGACTGCAAAGGACATGTCTCTACAATGTGTATTAGTTTATCATGGAACTTGTGTGGCAGATACAGTTGTAAGATATGCCTGTGTAGTGACATAGCAATGGTGCCATTGCACTCAATGATACATGTGATGCATGCCAAATACAGTATAACAAAGACAGTCTGGGATTTATATGCCATAACCTTTTGTTTAGGATGCACAACATTGAATGGATCCCCACACCTTAGCGACCAGTGAAAGTCAAAGACTCTCTGTGTCCATAAGTCCATGAGTAATTGCTCAAATGGGTGTGGTGTGCAGACACTACTATATTTTTCAGGGGAATGACTTCAAATAAGATAGTATTGCGCACTCCTTGGCATTTACTACTTGTCAGTGGCTCTGACAACAACTGAATGCACATCTCAGACCATCCTAGATAACTGTTGGTTCTGTGTGGGATTCAGTGACAGTTCCTAATATGCAATTACCTGCTAATGTAGTCAGTCTGTGCTCACTGACAGTGGCCATGACTGCAGAGAAGGGAATGGCTAGAAGGGGTACTCTATTAATGATGTCTGAAGGAAGTCTGCTGGTAACTGGCATCATTGTAGCGTAAGTCTACCCAATGTTATCTTCCCAGATAATGACTATCAGACACTTGGCTATCCACCAGCTGACATGCCACTCTGTAAATAATGTACACAGTTTTCAGCAAGGCCTGTTGGCCTAATATTGTCAAACACTTTGTCAGGTCATGGTAGGTGGAGTGAGTCATTCCCATCATCCATTGCATAGTGTAACACTCAATGAGGTACACCAGTTAGGGTAGGCATGATCAGCCCTTGAGCAAAACAAACTGAGTTTGGTCCGGTGTCAGTAGTGTATGACATTGTTACTGACTGCATCCATGCTAACTCCCTTCATGCATATCAGACAACTGAGAGATCTGGAGACACTACTTGGCACTGCACGATAGTTGTCCTCTGTGCAACTAAGTAGTGCAGTTACTTCCATCATGTTCCAAGAATAGAGTCATCCAAGGTGTCTGTACAAAGCACAGGCAAACAATGGAGGAAAGCGTAGTATGTATGTGATGGTAAGGCAGGAGGTTTTACACAGGTATTCTGCAGTTGGATACTACTGAAGCAGTGTGCACTGAAAGGATACAATTACCTTGTGAAGAATGCGTAAAGCAGGGGAATCCCCTGAATTGCTGGTGCCTGCCTACTACTAATGCTGGACTCAAGACAACCACTCTCTCATGGGATACTATGTTCTGATACTTTTTCTGTCATCACATGCAAAAAAGTACTAAAAAGCTCATGATGAGAAGCAGGACACAGCCGTATTGTTCATCCACATAGTTGTCCCACATCATGAAAGGGTCTTTAGGCTTTGCATACCCTTCTCCAGGTAGATGCCTTGATTAGCAAACTGAGTAATCAGTTGGATTTTGCAAATATTATGTCTTCTGTACCAGGGTCAGTGGTATGTCACTAGGGAATTGACCAGATGGTGATTAGGAGCACAGCTGCAGCATCACAGTATAACGTGCAATGTCCAGTGACATAGATTTCCAAGCTTGCTGAAACAAACAGCACAGTGGCAGTGATCCATCTTAGGTGATAATTTCAATACAATTCATGCATCCTGCCCTTGAACAGATTAATGTTGGATATCTGCATGACATGGCTCTGAGGCCTAATGCAGAGGACTAGCCACCTTTGGCCAAAGTGTGTACACCTGCCACATGTCCTAGGTATGTCATACTATACAGTTATGTACTTGGAACACATGTCTATGTTCCCACATCATGTCACACAACAACCAGTTTGCTGTCTAGTCGCATCACAGGCATTGTACACTTGCAAGGCCAGCATAATGTCAGAAAAGGTGAACAAGTCCTCTGTGCATGCACAGGCATCTACATCTTCACTGCAAAGAGTGCCTACAAACACTGTTTTTCAGGCTGTCAATCCCAAGGGTGTGCAGCATGACCCTAACTTTGCAGGATTTGCACAGTGCCACATTTGTAGGTATGGTATTGGGACCAAGCCTAATGACAGGATTATGGTCAATCCAAGGTCGACATGGCTGGCAAAGGATTGTATGGAATACTATCGAGTGCTGTGTTACCTTAGGGGACCTACATAAAGGTGACCTGTTACATTTCACCATCTGTCATGGCACTACCTAATGATGGCATGCTCTGACATACACACAAGCATAACTGCATTGCTAATGCCACTACCAATGACTGCTAAAGAGATGTGCAAAGTGTCCCCACCCCTCTACTCCTATGCCACACAAACATGTGTGACAGATGTGACTGTATTTCAAACTTGATTCCATGATGTCTCAAATGCAGTCAGTGCATATACCAATGAACATTTTGCCAACATTTACAGCTCACCTCCTGCACCACCCTCACCCACATCTCAGACACCTGCATGTGTGTAGCTTCTTACTAGACACATTCCCAAAAAACAGAGACTTCAGAAAATCTAATCTCTGGAGAGCACAGTACACATAATAGTGCATGCACCACTGTCTCTGGCCAAACACCTGAGGAAAAACACAAAATCAAACCTATTATTCATAGGTGATTACATATTGATGTCCATCTCACCAGGCTACATATGAGAAACATAACAGTTGGCTGTCTGTGGGTTGACATGATAGGTGATACCAAACATTGCCACAACTCAAGGAATATTAGGTAACATAATAATGACATCCTAGTTCCTGCAGGTGTGTACGACTAGGGACACAAGTCACCGGACTGTATGCAGACACATAACTGAGCTTAGACACTCTGTGTCTCTCACAGGTATGCCCATAGCTTTCAGCTGCATTAGACCTTCACCTAGGATGATGGCTCAATACAAACAGAAAATGATGGATGTCAATAAGTGCCTAACCATGTAGTGTCATTGTAAGGGGATCTGCTACATGTCTGCCTGGGATGACTTGCTCAACAGGTGTCAATGTTTTGCCAGAGATGGTCCTCATATCTCACCCCTGGGATTTTGAGTACTGGCCAAGGCTGCTGACATCCCCACAGTGCATCTTATAGGCACTGTCTGGATGGAAAACTTTCCAATGAGAATGCCATCTTCATGCAACATCACGGTTATGCTGCTACATGTTGGGAAGGGCAACACTAAACCCCACTCTGTGGAAGTTGTCCCCACCTTGGAATATGCAGACATTTGTGTAGTCAAAGACACCTGGTTCAAGGCTGTGGACACGCTACAGCCATACCAGACAACACGTCCTTCCACATGTTCAGACCTCAAATTGACAGTGTGCAAGGTGATGCAGGTGGTGTATACATATTCATTAAGTATAGATGCAAATCCAGATTTAGTGAAACACTATCATTTCCCAGAGACATTGCAGGTGCTATTAACTGCTGGAAGGGCACCAAATCAAGCTTTTGCCAGCTACAGGAGCAGCTCCATCAATCCAGACACCTGTTGTGCTTTTTTGAATGTACTTGTGTCTATCAAGATGTGTCAGTACACCATGATTTGGGGTGATATTAAGTAACCACCAACTATGTTGTTAAGTCGTATTGAAGCTCACTCACCCAAAGGTTAGTCCATGTCCTTAACTACAATGCCCTGGACCAGTGGTGTGTCATCCCCACAAGGGGAGCCAACATAGTGCATCGTGTTTACCAATATGGGTGACCACTGCAACCCCCCCACTGTGAGGTCCTCCATGGAGAGATCTGACCACAGATCAGTCTCATTAAAACTATCAGACCTAACCCCCCCTTGCAGAAAATACAGAAATATACTTCAACAAAGGAATTTATTACCTCCTATGGGATGGTTTACATATCTTGGCTGCACCTCCCACCTCAGTTGTGACAGGCATTATGTAAGCAGCAGTACAACTGCATAGACCCGGCTGTGCCTTACAGGATGAACATGAGCTCCTCAAGGCACAGCAAGCCAGCCTGTTGGACAGCTACCATTAGCAGGCTGTACAATAAGAGGTGGACATTGCTGTGGGACAGTTGGGGTGATGGTGTCCCCCTAAAATGGAGGCACATCCTCCTCAGCTAAAACAAGCAAATAATGTTGTTGTGACGTTGTGTAGAAACAGTATGTGACAAAACTATCCTTCCACACAAAGCAGAACCACAATGCACAGTGTAATTACATGTGTAACATCAGAGGACAGGCCCAGATTGTTGGTGAACTCATACTTAATGACACTACATATAATGGGTCTGTACTCATAGCTAACCTGTTGTCCCACAGGTTCTGCATCAGCTTCACTCCCCTGTCCCCACCACATGTGCCACATGACATTCCTACAACCTGTACTATACTTTCCATATCTACAGAGCTGATCATAACTGGCCTGTCTATGGGGGATAAACAGCATCTATTGGACATGCTAACATCCCAGGCTGGATCCTACATGGGATTTGGCAAGGATTACTAACACCATTCTAAACTCCTTGCAATCATACTATAACCACTGGCTGCATCCCAGCTGACTGGACAACAGCAACTGTTATCCTCTTGCACAGAGGTGGTGCATCCACTGACCAATGGACTATTTGTCTGAATAGCCATATCTGTACACCTGAGGCAAATCATCATGGAGCTGATCGGCAAACATATATGTGATCTACAAACAGTTGGCTGTACACAGTTTGAATTTCTGACAGGGAGATCATGGCTGTTAAACATGGTGGACATGTTTGAGGCAGTCACCAAGGACCTATGTGAGGGGACATCAGAGCATACAACCCCTGGACTTAGCCATGCCATATGACACTATCCCTCACTCAGGCATCATTGAAAAAAGCACCCACTTAGGCATCCACAGTAATATCATTATAGGGGTCACTAAGTGTCTCAATGATGGCACACATGCTCAAAATAGGGAAATCCACCTCTAATAGCTGATCTGTAAGTAGCAGTGTTTGATAGGGCTCAGTCCTGGGTAATCTACTGCTTGGAATCCATTTAACCATGAAAAAAGCGAATACTCAATGTCTGTGGCTGACAACCTTGGCTGACGCCTGCAAACTGTGAGCGGTCATAGACTCTGTGAGTTATGTCAGTATCCTACAAGAGGGTATTGATGAAAAAATGCCTGTTGACATTCTAATGGCCATAAATTACATACAGATATATATGTAGTATCATTTCCATCAGAAACACCTATGTTCCTGGCAAGTAGCTCATCAGTTGCAACATGTGATGTACATACTCAGGCCTGACCACACAGGTTTACACCTAATGTACCTGAGATCAGCATGTCTTGCCAGTGGTAAGATGGGGATCATATGTCATAACTGAGGGCACAGTCACCCAAAATTGACATACTCATAACCTCCATGTACTCCAGTATTGGAGTGTAATGGCAATTTGGTAAAGTACATTTCCAAGCACTGCTGGCATTTGCACACAACACAATGGTCCCTCTCAAGGGCACTTCATGTCTTCAGTATCTGTTCAATGGTGATTGTCTGAAATCAGTGTCATATATGTAACAGGTCATTTTGAGCAAGGAGTAAAAGAATTGTGCTCTGTTATAAGCATGCCCAGTGGGATTGTAAGTACATATAAACTGACCCCACCGCACACCACTTTATGTTTGCAGATCAGTCATTGATAAACTTTTTCAACCTAAATGTGTGAACAGGAACAAGAAAAAATGTACTACATGTTTCCGAAAGTGTTATTTTTTGTTTGTTTCTGTGCTGTCTAGTTGACAGACACCTATTTTCTAGGGCATTAATGCCTTTCATGCTATATCCTAGGGCTTGAGAACAAGCAAGAAGCACATCAGAAAGGGAAGCTGGAGAAGAGTAGAGTATCCAGCACTGTCATACACACTGTCTTGGACATCAGGACATTTTTTGTATCCCTAATGGGGAAGAGCTTCTGAAGTGATACACATCACCAAATGTTATATTACTAAGCTCCAGCTCATTGTTTTAACATCAGAACTCTAAAGGCAATCTGCCATATGATTATGGTACCACCCATATGGGGGATGTGTCAGAACGTGGTCAGACACCCATGACTCCCAGAGTGGGACTGCTGCTAGTTTTATAAACACTCTACCAGCCAATTGATGCAGCTCATTATATCAATACTGAACAGTAATAAACAATAAACAAACTCAAAACCAAGGACTGGATATGATTCTGTTTATTCTTTGCTGTGTTTAAGGATAAACCAATTATGGAGACACTGCTCTGGAGCAACGACTGATATAACTAAATGCAATATCATTGAAAAATGAAATTAAAAGTGAAATATTGTTCTAACAGCACCATTTGTGTACTTTAAGAAATAATGCCAAATTACAACATATTGCCACACTGACACTGCAACACAGTTTAAAAAAATAATGTATATGTGAACAGTCACTGCTATTGACAAGACTATTGTTTTAAAAATGAGCAGGGGTCCTGTCAATTATGTTTTGTTTTTCATACACTGATTACACTAACCAGTACTCTTTAACAGCGCTCTGGGGCAAATTCAGATGCTTTTCATATGACACACTAACAACCTGAATGCACTCATACAAACATGTATTAAACAAACCAACATAACTTACTAATTTTCATGACTTTTTATAAGGACTGGTATTTAGCAGATCCTCAATTTTCCATGACTGTTTAATGGATTTTTTTCCTAATACCATTTTAATCCCATTAAATGCAGTGTACTGATACCAGAATGTAAATTCTCTAGTCATTTTCAATTCGGCTTTTAAATTAAGGGATGCTTAAAGTATCCTAAATCATTTAAGGAAATCTAAATACATCTGAAAAAAAGATGACTACCTAATTTGCAGTGTACCCATTATCTGGTAGACATACAGGCATAAAACACAAGATGCTCACCAGTGTGATAAGGGGATTTCTGATAAAAAATATTGAGAATCTATCTCTACAACAATTATTCTTCCTGGTTGGAACTGTAACCATGCAGAGCTAGTCCTAGAAAGCACTGACACAAGTGAATATAGCAATAACTGATAAAGTCGGTGTGGTATATTGAAGATTTACCCACAGTTGGTGTGGTTAAATCATGAGGATGAAGCTCAAGTGATAAAACAAAGAAAACTATGGGTAAGTCTTCAATATACCACATCACAGAGTTGGTTATTGCTATTATACAATGTCATTATTTAAGAAAAAAATTATTACTTACTTTTCTTAAATAATGTCATTGTATGATGGATCTGTGGTGCTCCTCTGTTTTCTGAGGATATCCCGTTGCTTTTTTTAGCATGCGTATGGGATTTTCCTTCCCACACTTATACCGTATATCAGTGCTGTGTGATGGTTGCTGTATATAGGAAGCAATGGAAAAAGGACAATCTCAGTTGCTGTTTTTTTAAGATACTGGGACACTTTGAAGGTGTGGGAGAGGTGGGACATAGACATTAAAGGATAATCGGGTTTGTTTCTCTAGTTTTTCATAACAAACCAAATTATTCTTTTATTTATTTTTTTTTTGTCTGTCCCATCTCTCTCGTTGGTTTTGAAGTGTCCAGTTTTGTAATTTTTTACTTTTTTTTTTGTTAAGTGAAAGTAATGTAAACTTTTTATGGCATACATTAATGGAAAAAAGTCTGGACGAACGGATCTTTTCCCACTGGTATATGCCAGGATTTATATGACCAATCAGTGTGCTACTTTTTGAAAATAAATAGTTATTGTATAATAGTGAGTAACCCGTGCTCTAGTTCAAATAAACCGTCTTCCCATAACCGATTATTCTCTGTTGTATACAGTGTGTGTTGTTTGTAATGAAAACATATATATATATATATATATATATATATATTGCCTCAAAACAAGAATTTCTTCAACACTCACTGTGAACCTGCTAGTTCTGTATTTTATTGCTCTTTAATTTGGTAAACAAGCTTGGAGCACTTTAAATAGAGTGTGAAACATAAAAGCAATTTAAGATTGGAATTCTATGTGATTTTTAAAATAAAATTATGAATTTCATTCACGTCACTCTACATATATTAAATGTGAACATCAGAATGCAAAGTGTAATGGTAATTACTTTTATAAAACACATTTTAAAAGTTTTGAACTGTCATATAATAACTTTAAAAGCAGATCCAATGCAGTAGACGGTATAAAATAGATGGTAAAACAGCAGCCACAGGACAACAGGAATTTTATTAAATAAAGCGCTTTTCGTTTGCAGTAATATGCAGACTTCTTCAGACAAAACACAATCATAACATAATAACTTAAATAGTACAAGGTCCCTGATTAGTAAAAATATTAACCAATCACACAAAGGTTAACCTGTGTTTAATTTTTTAAAAAAATACACTCATTGATCACATAATGAATTAGAGTCACATTAACCATGGATAAAAAAACAACCTATATGGCTGAATACACCATAAGCTGTTTACCACTCAGGCTGAGAAAAAATTACTACTCATAAATAATAAAAGAGTAATAATAATAATAATAATAAAAAAAAATAAAAAATAAATAAAACATTGGTTATCTAGACAAATTTTTTAACTTTAGAAGGCTGCTAATAGAGCAGCCTTCATTCAGTCCAGGTAATACATAGGCATTTAATCTAATCTGCCAACGTAGTTCTGATGCTTCCAAAAGTAGATGTATAGGTGCCCCTCTCTTAGTGTCAAACATCTGGTCTATCACTAAAAATCTGAAATGATGGTCCTTGTGCTGGGTAATATGCTTAGCAAGTGCGTTCTCCTGTTTTTCTTTACTGATTGCGTATTGATGTTCGTAAATACGATCTCTTAATATACGCTCAGTCTTGCCAACATAGAATCCTGCACATTTTTGACATTGAGCTAGGTATACGACCATCCTAGAGTTGCAGGTACATCTGCAACGAATATCAAATCTAATGTTGTTAATCACGAATCTATTAGATTCGTAAATATATCTACACTGATTACAATTCTGACATTTATACATACCGGGCGTTCGAGTATATTTACCCTCCGGTTGCTCTAATAAGAACTTCAAGTTTTTGCCTCTTCTGAAGGTAACTTCGGGTCTATCACCCACCTTACCAAACACTGCATGGTTGGAACGAAAAATATTCCAGTTCTTGGTAATAATGTCCATAATAAGAAAACTAGTAGGACAATATGTCAAAATTAATCTATTATTTATAAGAGGGTCGGATACCAAGCAATCAGCAAGCACAGATTCTACCGTGTGTTCAGGATCACCAAGTGAAACAATCTTAAGAATAGGTTGGTACACACCACTCAGTCTCTTATTAGTGACTTCTCTGACTAAATTCTCAAGTAAATTAGGTGGATACCCTCTGTGTAGAAACATGTTCTTAAGTGTATTACATTCCTCAAGAAAGTCTTCCTCCAAGCTCACCATCCGGGCTGCTCGAACAAGCTGCCCCTTAACGACAGACCTTTTTTGATAGCTTGGATGGCAACTACTAAAATGGAGGAATGAGTTAGAATGTGTGGACTTTCTGAAAATGCTTACTACATAGTTGTTCAGTTCCTCATTTTTTACCAGCCATATATCTAAATAAGCTATAGCTTTAGGATTATAGTTGAAGGTAAAAGACAGAAAGTCTGTTGACTTATTGAAATGATCCAAGATCAGTTTGCTGTCAGCTTCGCTGCCCTCTAATAAAATAAAGATGTCATCCAAGTACCGAGCATAGTACTTGATCTTGGACATGAGTACTAAGTTGTTAAATACATTCCCCCTTTCCCAGTAAGACATTACAATATTAGCCAAACTGGCCCCACAGGGAGACCCCATGGCAACCCCAATTTTTTGGAGATAGAAGTTCTCTCCCAATATAAAATAGTTATTGTACAAGATCATATCTAAAAGTTCAGTAACAAGTGATATTTCGTCAAGTCCCTTGTTTTTAAGAAAAAAGGCCACCCATTCAATAGCTATTTGTAGGGGAATACAAGTATATAAATCTTTGACATCTATTGTCAATAAATTGTAATCTTTATTAAATGTAAATTCCCCTATTCTTGCTAAAAAGGACCAGGAGTCCTTACAGATTTGTTCTTCATCCTTCAAATATTTCTGTAGTATTGTGTCTACCAGTTTTGCACAGGGGTATGTAGGAGATCCTCGTCCGTCAACTAGAGGGCGCATAGGGGGATTAATGAGATCCTTATGTATCTTTGGGATCCTGAAGATACAAGGAAATCTAGGAAATAAAGTAGTAAGATATTTATGTTGATCTTGGTCTAATCTACCTTCAAAGAGCATTTCATCTAAAGTATTTTTAATGCTACGATAGGCATTATTGACTTCAGACCTAGAACTTATCGAGTATGCATCATTAGGGAGTAGATCAAGCATTCTGTCAAAATAATCAACCTTATCAAAAACTACAACTCCTCCTCCCTTGTCAGGTTTACAGATACGTAAACAGTGTGACTTAACAAAATCAAGCAATGACATTTCTTCCTTACCCATATCACTAGACACTGTATTGGATAGGTGCAAGTTGCTGTTTCTTAAATCAAGTTCACACATATTTTCGAAAGATTGAATTAAGGGGTGCAAAGGAGGGTTAAACATACTGGGGACCCTAATATTACTATGAAAGACATTGTTACTGTTAGTATTATGCTCAAACAACAAATTAAAATTCAGTTTGCGAGCAAACAGTTTTATGTCAATGATGGTCCCTACTAAATCAAACTTTTGCTGAGGAACATATGTGTGCCCTTTTGATAAAAAGTCTGCTAAGTCATCCGGAATAGACACTGAGGAGTAATTATAAATGTTAAAGTCACCTAGTTGATTAGTAGAAATAACCGGTCTCACAACTTCATTAGTAAGAGAGACCGAACTGTTTTCTTCATATGCCAGTGAGTTGTTAACTGAAACTGAAGGTAAATGCAAACTAGGTAAAACAATGTCAGAACGGACAAGGCCCTTCCCAAGATAAAAAGGTAGGGCCCGGTTACTGACAGACCTAGTAGTTACAGTCTCTGTGGGTTCAATTTCTGTTGTTTCACCTTGCTGGATGGCTGATAATTGTTCCTTTGTTTTGGGATGGCCCCCTGATGACTGGCATTGTGAAAAACCTGCTGTTGACCAGTATGGGGAGCATTATGGGTGGATTGTAGTCTCCGATTTTGCAACCTCTCGCTCCTCCTGACAACATGATCAGGTTGTGAATCACCAAAAGTATCCAAGTCTCTGATGTTATTAGTTGGATTCTCACTGCCAGTAACTGTGGTGGAAGCATTGGCATTGGCCGTATTATGTTGCCAGGATTGCGAGTGGGCAGGGGGAGGGTACGCTACCCCTTGTTCATATGGCTTCAGGTCACGCTCTAGTTTTTTTACTTTGTTTAACTTTAGTTTGGTCAGGTACTGGTCGATGCTACTAAAGCATCTACTGTAATCATATTTGTACCTGACAAATTCTTCATGAGATTTGATTGAATTGTCCAATTCAGTGATTTCATCAGTTAACTGTATACCCAAATCGAGTAGTGCTTAATCATTAAAGTAAGTAGATCAAAGCCTTGTTGGTCGAAAAGATTTAATAACTCTTTGTGGAAGTCAGAATTTAAAACCAAGCCTGTTGGATATTGAAAATGTCTCAGGCCTTTTGGTATTACTTTACAGTCAATACACTCATTAAAATAAGAAATTTCCAGTTTTAACTTTTTAACTTTAAGCAGTAGTTTATCAAATGATTTCAATTTGTCTATTAATGAATTGTTTACCTCTTGGTTGTCAGCTCGGTTGGTGGGCCTCGCATTAGCTGCACTGTCCCCATGTCTGGAAAACACGAAGTCTTCGGAAAGCCAATTTACAAGAACTGGGGCCCCATTAAGTAAACTGCAAACAGAATAATCATTTACATCCTCCGTTTGTTGCGTAGATGCTGGATGGCACTGTGGCTCGCCACCTGTAACTGTACTCGGCTGGCGTTCACCACGAACTGTGCAGTCTGTAGGGTTAATAGCATTGCTCGTGCCAGCCCGTTGTAAAGGTTCAGTAATATTTAAAGAAGGCAACACACTGTTGGAAGGTAACGTAACGCCAGGCTCGCTACGTGCATTCACTGGGGACGACAGTGCGCTGAGTTCTCGTGGTTGTACTGTGCCCTCTAACGTGTTCTCTGCAGGAGTGGTTTTAAGGTTGTTCGCAAAAGGCAGGAAAAGGTTCTTCATGTCCTGCTGTTGTGAATCTAGTTTATCCAGTCTCGCGCAAAGCGAGTCCATTCTCTGAAATAAAGAATCAAGCAAGCTGTCCTGGGCAGCAGTAGAAAAAGTAGCTGGTGCTGGAAAGGCACTATTACAGCTCCTGAGTAATGCTGGAATAGCATTAGGAGAAAAACCATCGCTGCTGACGGATCCGGAAGCCATAAACCACCAAATAAAGCAAGCACAAACTAGGAAACTAGAAAAGCAGATCCAATGCAGTAGACGGTATAAAATAGATGGTAAAACAGCAGCCACAGGACAACAGGAATTTTATTAAATAAAGCGCTTTTCGTCTGCAGTAATATGCAGACTTCTTCAGACAAAACACAATCATAACATAATAACTTAAATAGTTTTACCATCTATTTTATACCGTCTACTGCATTGGGTCTGCTTTTCTAGTTTCCTAGTTTGTGCTTGCTTTATTTGATATAATAACTTTAACTTGAAAGAGCCTAGACATTGTATATAATGCTATATAAATGAATATAAAATCTAGCTATAGAAGTGTGATATAGCTAGGCTATGATTCTAATTCACCAATAAAGACAGAACTCTTTTATCTTTATTTAATGCAACAACCGTTCTTTGCAGCAACTGATAAATCTTCATGGTAGCACAACACATTATATTCCATCTAGTAAATAGAAATAATTCCTTGCTATACCTAAAATTTTCATTCATGTATTTCTTGGACCTGCTTTTCTACCCACTGACTTAAAATAAAACTAGACGGAGCCAAGGTAAGGGTATACCACATTTGTCTAGAGTAAGGAAAGAATACACTTCTGCTTAAACAGTCAGAACATTTTGTTTGTTTATGCAGTTTCAACCCATGTACTATTGTGCAACTTTTTCACTTTTTACTGGCATGAAAATGATTGTTCTTTGTTACTTAGATGAATTTCCAGTTTTCAAAGTATCCAAGTTAGAAAAAAGAAAACCCTCATGGTGGTTTATTGCCATTGCTCTTTTTTTGATACAGTAAGAATATTATGGTCTTCTAAATAAAAAATAATTTGATCTAGATTTGCAAACATTTAACTACTGCAATAAGAATATTATGAAGCCTTGCTGGGAAGACTTATTAAATCTTGACATCTTTATTTGCCTTTGTGTGTAATGAGCTATCGGGTTAATGAGACATCAGGCGCCTTTTTCCCTACTGAGTTTTAAAAAATCATTGCCCTGTCTTGCAACATTATCAGAAAGTTTTTGTGTACATTTCTCACAAAGTTATTTTTACGATCAAGTCCTTATCAAAGTAAATTAATGATTTCTTAGCTACTGATACAAGGGGCTAAACAGACTGATTAGACTTTGCTTTGGTGTTAATAATCCGTGGTCTCTTTCACTACTGTAAGATTGTTGGTATATCACATTTAATGTTTTAGTTACTGAAGCTGTGAGCAATCCTGCCATGCCTCAGACCTCTGTTCCTTCTTGTAAGCCATTAGCTCACAGACTATAGAACCTAGCCCTGTCTACTTGGTCATCAAACTTTTCCAGTGAAGCCAAGATTTGATTTATGACAAGTGATGAATAACATTCAACATAATCATTGGTCAATATCTGAAAGTATAGTTGAATATGTTGAATTTTTCTGATGTTGAATCATAAGACTTTAAGTCCCGTTAAGAAAACAAAGTAAATTGCAGAGATTCTATTCTTATATCACTGAAACATAAAACTGTCATAATCTGCTTAAAGTCTTTCCTGGAGTTAATTCTGATTATATCTGTTTTACTGCAGCAGATACAACATTTAATTGTGAAGAAGAGTTCCATCATTCGGACTTGTAAACTTTTTCTCATATATTAAAGACATTTTAGTATTACTTAGATTAGGTCTTCTAACAGATGTTTAGACATAAGCATTTTACTCATAATAAAATGAAAAATAATGCATCCTGAGAAACACTATATTAGGTGAGCAGCTAATGTTAAGATTTGTCTTAAAGTATTTATCTTTCCCAAATGTTGTAATGGTTTCCAGGTATAACTAATATTTCCTACGGCAATTTACAATGAGATTTACAAACAGCTGGTAATGTACATACATTAGAAAGGGGTCTATGTTAAACGTTCGAACATCCAAAATGTCAAACATTACATGGTCGAGACCAAATGTTCAACATTTGGTTGTTCGAACATCAAATAAAAAAAAAAAAAAAAAAGAAAAAAAACACTTTAACAATGTAGCCCCCACACCCCCCTACTTATATATACCAACTCCAAAACTGCACTTCAGTGCAGAAAAGGGAAATTCTCCCTATCTGCATCATATGGCACCATTGAAAGTCAATCTTCGAACACTTAACATTTCGAACGTTTGGTCTTGACCATGTAACGTTTAAAATTTTGAGCATTCGAAGATTTGTCATAGACCCACAGAAAGCACTAATAGCATTGAAACATTAAAATCTTTTGATAAATGATTGGGAAATCCTATGTATTCAGATGTATCCTATAGAACTGACTATCCCAGGGATTCATAAATGCTGCATCTGCTGTTGTGGACTATCTAACACTGCGTAAATAGTGTGTGTGTGTGTGTGTGTGTGTGTGTGTGTGTGTGTGTGTGTGTGTGTGTGTGTGTGTGTGTGTGTGTGTGTGTGTGTGTGTGTTTGTGATGAGCCCCAAAGTTTATTACCTATGCTTACAACCAGGTCAATATGCATGACAAGGGCTGATCATGGTAAACAACCTTGTGAATCATTGAAATACAAGTGGCCATGGTAAATATTGACTGTGCATGAGCACCTCAATAGTTGATGTGATTATGTGCGCACAGGTGTAGAATGCTGATGTAATCAGAGCCACAAAAAAAAAATATATATATATATATATATATATATATATGTGTGTGTGTAGAGAGAGCCACAGAGAGAGAGAGAGAAAGAGAGAAAAAACTGAATGGAAGGGAAAGTATCAATGATGTCTAAGGGTGAAGTGGAGTTTATACAATATAGTAGCAGAATCCACAAAGATGCACTGGATAAAGTACAAAAAAACTCTGTATATATATATATATATATATATATATATATATATATATATATATATATATATATATATACATATATACACACACACAATATATAGATATAGATATCAGAAAAGCAGAGTGAAGGAGGCGCTATGATAATATATGAATTATAACCTAATGACCCAAAACTTCAAACAATATGGCTCCAGCATAGACTCAACAACTTTATTAAATAACAACCACTGAAATATATTAAAATATGTTAATATATATTAAAATATGAACAATACAGTTTGCCCTGCTTTATCAGTGTCTGAAATCACAATCAGTAATGCATTTATATACCTCATACTAAAACAATTAAAAACAATTACCTAATTACAAATTGCATCACGCTCCTGATTTAAACAATAGTCCAAACATATAAAATACCTGAGAACCTGATGCCTCATTGTGCAAAGCAGTTACTGTATCACAATTTAATACAGGACTGCAAATGTTTCAGATCCCATCATCACAGAAATTAAAAGACTATTTAACCAAGCAGCTTACTTTGCTGTTCTATCAGCCAGATTATTAGCCCATGACAGCATGTCACTTCTTTTACTATGTGCTTGCACTTTCACAACTGCTACCTGCTTGCACAGCAAATGAGAGTCTAACAATGATTTTACATATCACCCATTTTTAATTTCTTTGCCTGCTGATGTCAATAACCTACAATATCTCCATTGTTCCACCAAAACTAGGAGAGGAGAGGACAGCTAACATGAGAAGAAGAGTTAAGTTAGCAAGAGCTTAGGCACAGGGGGAAATAGTAGTAGCAGAAGGTCTGCTTATGGATGGGAGATGTGTACTAATGAATACTAAGTTACTGCTGGAGAGTGGGGAGTGACAAGAGAGTTGGACTGGTGGGAGGGAATTAAATAGTGCAGTATATGAATAGCAGAAAAATTAGAATAGGTGAGGTCTGACTGAGAGGTAACTGATGAGACTGAGATCAGTCTGTCTAGGAACAGTGGGTGGTAAGTGATATAAATTTAGGTGGGGGTGGGTAAGAATTGGGTGTAGGGTAGGTGAACTGAGTGAACCCAAGCATAGTGAAGATGAATTGAGTGGGTAGCACCATGTCTGTGAGAAACTGCAAGTGAAGTAGAAAAGCTGACAGTTCATGCAGAATACATGTTTAGAGAAATATGTTTGAAGAGGTGGGGTGCTAGTATGCAGAGGGCTGTATAAATGTATTATTCTATAATGAGCTAGTTCAGGAGAAAGCATAAGATACAGGTTGATATAGAGGTAAAGGTATGGTGTAGCAATAAGGGGCTACTTGTGCTAAAATAGCTCCAGCAATGCATTAAAAGTAGTGAAATAGAAGTTTGTTGCTTAATGCTTAAAGGTAGTTATTAGATGGATTAGAGGAAAGAGTAAAGGAACCAAAGTATAGGGGAGGTTAAACAAATCAATAGCATTAAGTTCGGGAGATTAAACAAATTAATAGCATTAAGTTTAAAGAAATGAAGTACAGAGTTACTAAGGCAGTAAAAATGGTAAGGAAAAGCAAAGTCTGAGGAACTCAGGTATACCGCCCCTAACAACAACACTATATGCTAAAGCTACCACTATTAGCACTGAAAGTGAGGTGCTGCGGTATTTACCTAGTGAATTTGAACATAGGAATATTCAAATTTAAATATGTAAATGGAAAACATACAAAACTCTTGTGGTGTAATTCACCCATGAGAATAGATAGGTGCAAGGATTTGCTTTGGGTTAAGTCTCTGCATCACTGACTTCGAATCAGGTGGACTGGAATGGTGATTGTACTAGGCAGAGGGTCCTTTTGTCATAGGCAGCATAGAGCTCCAGGGACAGGCTATGGGGTGCTAGCAGAAGGGAAGGAGACACAGAGTATTTAACTATGTTATGTAAGTCAGTCAGGGTCCAAGGACAATAGACATGAACTGTTTCCTTTGCTCTCTGCTACCCGTTGAGACTTGTCTAAGTTGTGTCTGTGCTTGAGACTTGTCTAAGTTGTGTCTGTGCTAGAGACTTGTCTAAGTTGTGTCTGTGCTTGAGACTTGTCTAAGTTGTGTCTGTGCTTGAGACTTGTCTAAGTTGTGTCTGTGCTAGAGACTTGTCTAAGTTGTGTCTGTGCTTGAGACTTGTCTAAGTTGTGTCTGTGCTTGAGACTTGTCTAAGTTGTGTCTGTGCTAGAGACTTGTCTAAGTTGTGTCTGTGCTTGAGACTTGTCTAAGTTGTGTCTGTGCTTGAGACTTGTCTAAGTTGTGTCTGTGCTTCAGACCTGTCTAAGTTGTGTCTGTGCTTCAGACTTGTCTAAGTTGTGTCTGTGCTTGAGACCTGTCTAAGTTGTGTCTGTGCTTGAGACTTGTCTAAGTTGTGTCTGTGCTTCAGACCTGTCTAAGTTGTGTCTGTGCTTGAGACTTGTCTAAGTTGTGTCTGTGCTTGAGACTTGTCTAAGTTGTGTCTGTGCTTCAGACTTGTCTAAGTTGTGTCTGTGCTTGAGACCTGTCTAAGTTGTGTCTGTGCTTGAGACTTGTCTAAGTTGTGTCTGTGCTTCAGACTTGTCTAAGTTGTGTCTGTGCTTGAGACCTGTCTAAGTTGTGTCTGTGCTTGAGACTTGTCTAAGTTGTGTCTGTGCTTCAGACTTGTCTAAGTTGTGTCTGTGCTTGAGACCTGTCTAAGTTGTGTCTGTGCTTGAGACTTGTCTAAGTTGTGTCTGTGCTTCAGACCTGTCTAAGTTGTGTCTGTGCTTGAGACCTGTCTAAGTTGTGTCTGTGCTTGAGACTTGTCTAAGTTGTGTCTGTGCTTGAGACTTGTCTAAGTTGTGTCTGTGCTTGAGACTTGTCTAAGTTGTGTCTGTGCTTGAGACCTGTCTAAGTTGTGTCTGTGCTTGAGACTTGTCTAAGTTGTGTCTGTGCTTCAGACTTGTCTAAGTTGTGTCTGTGCTTGAGACTTGTCTAAGTTGTGTCTGTGCTTGAGACCTGTCTAAGTTGTGTCTGTGCTTGAGACTTGTCTAAGTTGTGTCTGTGCTTCAGACTTGTCTAAGTTGTGTCTGTGCTTGAGACTTGTCTAAGTTGTGTCTGTGCTTGAGACCTGTCTAAGTTGTGTCTGTGCTTGAGACTTGTCTAAGTTGTGTCTGTGCTTGAGACTTGTCTAAGTTGTGTCTGTGCTTGAGACCTGTCTAAGTTGTGTCTGTGCTTGAGACTTGTCTAAGTTGTGTCTGTGCTTGAGACTTGTCTAAGTTGTGTCTGTGCTTGAGACCTGTCTAAGTTGTGTCTGTGCTTGAGACTTGTCTAAGTTGTGTCTGTGCTTGAGACCTGTCTAAGTTGTGTCTGTGCTTGAGACCTGTCTAAGTTGTGTCTGTGCTTCAGACTTGTCTAAGTTGTGTCTGTGCTTCAGACTTGTCTAAGTTGTGTCTGTGCTTGAGACTTGTCTAAGTTGTGTCTGTGCTTGAGACTTGTCTAAGTTGTGTCTGTGCTTGAGACCTGTCTAAGTTGTGTCTGTGCTTGAGACCTGTCTAAGTTGTGTCTGTGCTTGAGACTTGTCTAAGTTGTGTCTGTGCTTGAGACCTGTCTAAGTTGTGTCTGTGCTTGAGACTTGTCTAAGTTGTGTCTGTGCTTGAGACCTGTCTAAGTTGTGTCTGTGCTTGAGACTTGTCTAAGTTGTGTCTGTGCTTGAGACCTGTCTAAGTTGTGTCTGTGCTTGAGACTTGTCTAAGTTGTGTCTGTGCTTGAGACTTGTCTAAGTTGTGTCTGTGCTTGAGACTTGTCTAAGTTGTGTCTGTGCTTGAGACCTGTCTAAGTTGTGTCTGTGCTTGAGACCTGTCTAAGTTGTGTCTGTGCTTGAGACTTGTCTAAGTTGTGTCTGTGCTTGAGACCTGTCTAAGTTGTGTCTGTGCTTGAGACTTGTCTAAGTTGTGTCTGTGCTTGAGACCTGTCTAAGTTGTGTCTGTGCTTGAGACTTGTCTAAGTTGTGTCTGTGCTTGAGACTTGTCTAAGTTGTGTCTGTGCTTGAGACCTGTCTAAGTTGTGTCTGTGCTTGAGACTTGTCTAAGTTGTGTCTGTGCTTGAGACCTGTCTAAGTTGTGTCTGTGCTTGAGACTTGTCTAAGTTGTGTCTGTGCTTGAGACCTGTCTAAGTTGTGTCTGTGCTTGAGACTTGTCTAAGTTGTGTCTGTGCTTGAGACTTGTCTAAGTTGTGTCTGTGCTTGAGACCTGTCTAAGTTGTGTCTGTGCTTGAGACCTGTCTAAGTTGTGTCTGTGCTTGAGACTTGTCTAAGTTGTGTCTGTGCTTGAGACCTGTCTAAGTTGTGTCTGTGCTTGAGACCTGTCTAAGTTGTGTCTGTGCTTGAGACTTGTCTAAGTTGTGTCTGTGCTTGAGACCTGTCTAAGTTGTGTCTGTGCTTGAGACTTGTCTAAGTTGTGTCTGTGCTTGAGACTTGTCTAAGTTGTGTCTGTGCTTGAGACCTGTCTAAGTTGTGTCTGTGCTTGAGACCTGTCTAAGTTGTGTCTGTGCTTGAGACTTGTCTAAGTTGTGTCTGTGCTTGAGACCTGTCTAAGTTGTGTCTGTGCTTGAGACCTGTCTAAGTTGTGTCTGTGCTTGAGACTTGTCTAAGTTGTGTCTGTGCTTGAGACTTGTCTAAGTTGTGTCTGTGCTTGAGACCTGTCTAAGTTGTGTCTGTGCTTGAGACTTGTCTAAGTTGTGTCTGTGCTTGAGACTTGTCTAAGTTGTGTCTGTGCTTGAGACCTGTCTAAGTTGTGTCTGTGCTTGAGACTTGTCTAAGTTGTGTCTGTGCTTGAGACCTGTCTAAGTTGTGTCTGTGCTTGAGACTTGTCTAAGTTGTGTCTGTGCTTGAGACCTGTCTAAGTTGTGTCTGTGCTTGAGACTTGTCTAAGTTGTGTCTGTGCTTGAGACTTGTCTAAGTTGTGTCTGTGCTTGAGACCTGTCTAAGTTGTGTCTGTGCTTGAGACCTGTCTAAGTTGTGTCTGTGCTTGAGACTTGTCTAAGTTGTGTCTGTGCTTGAGACTTGTCTAAGTTGTGTCTGTGCTTGAGACTTGTCTAAGTTGTGTCTGTGCTTGAGACCTGTCTAAGTTGTGTCTGTGCTTGAGACTTGTCTAAGTTGTGTCTGTGCTTGAGACCTGTCTAAGTTGTGTCTGTGCTTGAGACTTGTCTAAGTTGTGTCTGTGCTTGAGACCTGTCTAAGTTGTGTCTGTGCTTGAGACTTGTCTAAGTTGTGTCTGTGCTTGAGACTTGTCTAAGTTGTGTCTGTGCTTGAGACTTGTCTAAGTTGTGTCTGTGCTTGAGACCTGTCTAAGTTGTGTCTGTGCTTGAGACTTGTCTAAGTTGTGTCTGTGCTTGAGACCTGTCTAAGTTGTGTCTGTGCTTGAGACTTGTCTAAGTTGTGTCTGTGCTTGAGACCTGTCTAAGTTGTGTCTGTGCTTGAGACTTGTCTAAGTTGTGTCTGTGCTTGAGACCTGTCTAAGTTGTGTCTGTGCTTGAGACCTGTCTAAGTTGTGTCTGTGCTTGAGACCTGTCTAAGTTGTGTCTGTGCTTGAGACTTGTCTAAGTTGTGTCTGTGCTTGAGACCTGTCTAAGTTGTGTCTGTGCTTGAGACTTGTCTAAGTTGTGTCTGTGCTTGAGACTTGTCTAAGTTGTGTCTGTGCTTGAGACCTGTCTAAGTTGTGTCTGTGCTTGAGACTTGTCTAAGTTGTGTCTGTGCTTGAGACTTGTCTAAGTTGTGTCTGTGCTTGAGACCTGTCTAAGTTGTGTCTGTGCTTGAGACCTGTCTAAGTTGTGTCTGTGCTTGAGACCTGTCTAAGTTGTGTCTGTGCTTGAGACTTGTCTAAGTTGTGTCTGTGCTTGAGACCTGTCTAAGTTGTGTCTGTGCTTGAGACTTGTCTAAGTTGTGTCTGTGCTTGAGACCTGTCTAAGTTGTGTCTGTGCTTGAGACTTGTCTAAGTTGTGTCTGTGCTTGAGACCTGTCTAAGTTGTGTCTGTGCTTGAGACTTGTCTAAGTTGTGTCTGTGCTTGAGACCTGTCTAAGTTGTGTCTGTGCTTGAGACCTGTCTAAGTTGTGTCTGTGCTTGAGACTTGTCTAAGTTGTGTCTGTGCTTGAGACTTGTCTAAGTTGTGTCTGTGCTTGAGACCTGTCTAAGTTGTGTCTGTGCTTGAGACTTGTCTAAGTTGTGTCTGTGCTTGAGACTTGTCTAAGTTGTGTCTGTGCTTGAGACCTGTCTAAGTTGTGTCTGTGCTTGAGACTTGTCTAAGTTGTGTCTGTGCTTGAGACTTGTCTAAGTTGTGTCTGTGCTTGAGACCTGTCTAAGTTGTGTCTGTGCTTGAGACTTGTCTAAGTTGTGTCTGTGCTTGAGACCTGTCTAAGTTGTGTCTGTGCTTGAGACTTGTCTAAGTTGTGTCTGTGCTTGAGACCTGTCTAAGTTGTGTCTGTGCTTGAGACTTGTCTAAGTTGTGTCTGTGCTTGAGACTTGTCCAAGTTCTTGTTCTGTGCTGAGACCTGTCTAAGTGTTGTGTCTAAGCTCAGAACTTGTCTAAGTTGTGTCTGTGCTTGAGACCTGTCTAAGTTGTGTCTGTGCTTGAGACTTGTCTAAGTTGTGTCTGTGCTTGAGACTTGTCTAAGTTGTGTCTGTGCTTGAGACTTGTCTAAGTTGTGTCTGTGCTTGAGACCTGTCTAAGTTGTGTCTGTGCTTGAGACCTGTCTAAGTTGTGTCTGTGCTTGAGACTTGTCTAAGTTGTGTCTGTGCTTGAGACCTGTCTAAGTTGTGTCTGTGCTTGAGACTTGTCTAAGTTGTGTCTGTGCTTGAGACTTGTCTAAGTTGTGTCTGTGCTTGAGACTTGTCTAAGTTGTGTCTGTGCTTGAGACCTGTCTAAGTTGTGTCTGTGCTTGAGACTTGTCTAAGTTGTGTCTGTGCTTGAGACCTGTCTAAGTTGTGTCTGTGCTTGAGACCTGTCTAAGTTGTGTCTGTGCTTGAGACCTGTCTAAGTTGTGTCTGTGCTTGAGACCTGTCTAAGTTGTGTCTGTGCTTGAGACTTGTCTAAGTTGTGTCTGTGCTTGAGACTTGTCTAAGTTGTGTCTGTGCTTGAGACCTGTCTAAGTTGTGTCTGTGCTTGAGACTTGTCTAAGTTGTGTCTGTGCTTGAGACCTGTCTAAGTTGTGTCTGTGCTTGAGACTTGTCTAAGTTGTGTCTGTGCTTGAGACCTGTCTAAGTTGTGTCTGTGCTTGAGACCTGTCTAAGTTGTTTTTCT